>NW_027283715.1:2500-12500 GCF_046629955.1 Centroberyx affinis
ACTCATGTTGAAGACGGACCACCAACACTCAGCTGTGGGATCAGATCTGTGGCTCCGCCTCAGAGCGGCCCGAGCAACATCCGACTTATGAAACCTCACAAACGTGAGCGGCGAGGACCAGCGAGCTCCTGAACAGAGACTCCTCTAAACCGGGTTCAGGAGGTAGACAAACCTCTGGTAGAATGCGTTCGTAAACCAGCCGGGGGCCTGGAGACCCGAGCTCCAATAGACCGGCCTGGAGACCCGAGCTCCAATAGACCGGGGCGGCGGCTTTGTGACAGGCTCCCCCTGCAGCCCGAGACACAAACAGCTGGTCTCCTTTCCCTGAAACCACCGGCTCTGTCCAGGTGTCGGTGCAAAGCTCCACCGGACACACCGGCTGCTGCCGCTCCGGAGCCGGGCCTGAGCTGAGGACAAGAGAAGGTTCAGACCGTGAGGAAACCAGGCCAAGCCGACAACAAAGTGTATCTGCTCAGCCGGAGGACTCACCAGAGCCTCCGATACCACAGCCAAATCCCACGAAGGGGAAACCGGTTTAGAGACCAGGAGCAGCCTCCACGCCCCAGACAAGCCAACAAAGCCAACATGGCGCTGCAATGGCGGCCAAGTACACTTTAATACTGAGCAGTTGATATGGAGACGACCGTCCCAAACGCTGTTCATTGTTCTGCCTTCCTGCACCCGGGGGGGGGGGGGGGGGGTGCAGGAAGGCAGAACAATGAACAGGCCCCCCCCCCCCCCCCAGGTCACCATTTTTCACATTATTACCCCACCCACCCTACCACTCCACCCAACCCCAACAACAACAACAACAACACACATTACTAAAAATAATAATACATAAAAAAAAAATTAGAAAGGGAAGACAGCAATAACAGATGAAAACAGATACGATAATACTAACAATGGAGTGAATAAGTAGATGGCCAAGAAAAAAGTGGAGGAGAAAAAAACAAAACAAAAAACCCCTCTGTTTCAACTTGTTTATATTCGGCCATGGAGGTACAGAGCACACTGATCAGGGGTCAGCTACAGGCGGGTCACATGTAGAGACACAGGCAGCCAGTCAGGAGGAGGAGCAGATTATTAAAACAGGAGACAAAGCATTGCCACTTCTTTAGACCCTGATCCCCCCTCTGCTGGAGACCAAACCACACCGCTCCATGGAGGCGGGTCCTCTTCTGACGCTGAAGCCCGACTTCCTGTCCTCAAAGACGGGGAAAAACAAGCTGAGCTCTGCCAGCAGCCTCCAGCTTCCCCCAGCAGCAGAACGCCGCTGAAGCCCGAGGGACCGGGAGGTGCTGCTCCCTCTCCGTCACGCTGGACCGGAGCCGGTCCGCTTCAGACGGCGGAGTCGGGGACCCGGAGGATGCTGCCGAAGGCTTCGGGTGGAGGTGAGCCGCTGCTCCGTCCCCTCGGTCCGGAGAAGACGCCCCTGGGATGGGGGAGCAGACCTGGTGTGTGTCTTTGCCCAGAAATTTATTCCCACACTTGCATAGCCGCCATTTTCTACCCTGTTGGGTTGGGGCGGCTTTGCAGCTGTCGCCATTCAGCTGGAGTGACAGGAGGCTGAACAGGAGGCTCAACAGGAGGCTCAACAGGAGGCTCAACAGGAGGCTGAACAGGAGGCTGAACAGGAGGCTGAACAGGAGGCTGAACAGGAGGCTGAACAGGAGGCTGAACAGGAGGCTCAACAGGAGGCTGAACAGGAGGCTCAACAGGAGGCTGAACAGGAGGCTGAACAGGAGGCTCAACAGGAGGCTGAACAGGAGGCTCAACAGGAGGCTCAACAGGAGGCTGAACAGGAGGCTGAACAGGAGGCTCAACAGGAGGCTGAACAGGAGGCTCAACAGGAGGCTGAACAGGAGGCTGAACAGGAGGCTGAACAGGAGGCTGAACAGGAGGCTCAACAGGAGGCTCAACAGGAGGCTCAACAGGAGGCTCAACAGGAGGCTCAACAGGAGGCTGAACAGGAGGCTGAACAGGAGGCTCAACAGGAGGCTCAACAGGAGGCTGAACAGGAGGCTGAACAGGAGGCTCAACAGGAGGCTCAACAGGAGGCTCAACAGGAGGCTGATGTCTGCTGTGATAGAAGCCAAGCTAGCCCAGGTGGAGCGAAGACAGCAAGGTAGCCTGGACTTGGCGTACCGATATGGAGCTAGCTTAGTGGTAGAAGCCAGGAGAAGCTACTGCCTCAGGAGAACAACACTACTGACAGACTAGAGCTGATCTCTCTAAGCGTCTTGCCTGTAGAGAGGTCAGAGTGAAACCTGGATGTAGTTCCAGGAAACCGCGTTCAGCGATGGAGTTATCCGCTCCGGTCTGTGAACCGTTAAGCTAGCTAGTTAGCCGTAGCAACAGGCGAGAGATCCTGACAGGAGGAGGTCCTGACAGGAGGAGGTCCTGACAGGAGAAGGTCCTGACAGGAGGAGGTCCTGACAGGAGAAGGTCCTGACAGGAGGAGGTCCTGACGCTGACCTCATGACTGCCAGCCAATCAGGGCCGGAGCAGAGGAGGCGTGTCCCATAGTGATCGAATGCTATGAAAGAGAAGCTGGTTGTCTGTCTGGCTCTGGTTTTACTCCTCATGGAAAATTTATCAGATTCTTAAGGAAACTGTCAGGAACTCTCAGGTCTGACTCTGATGACATCACTGTCCTCTCCTGGCTTTCACTTCCTGTGTCTTTCACAGTGGCTTTCTGGGAGTTGGAGTCTCTGCTGTGTTTACCCGTCTGTCTCTGTCACTCTGCCTCATGCTGCTCTTCTACTGTTCTTCATTTCCATACGCTGTCAAATGTTTACACAATATTATTAATGTAGCTGTACTTTATAGTTTTGATGTCTTGTGCTGTCTGTATTCAGGAAGGTTAGACGGAGTAGTTTCATGTTTTCTGTTCAAGTTTCCCAGCATGCAACTGATGTCAGGTTGAACTTTTCACTCCTCATTAGAGAACGTTTCCTCGCCTGTTTCCACTCTGCAGCCTTCTGGGCTGAGCTGGTGATACCCAGTGTTGGGCAAGTTAAACTGAAAATTAGTAATTAGTTACAGTTACTATATACTTCTCTCAAAAGGTAATTGAATTACTTTACCAATTACTACATAATCAAAGTAATTAGTTACTAGGGAAAGTAACTTTTGCGTTATTTTTAAATGTCTGCTTCAATTCTCTTATTACACATAGCTATATTATTTTAGTGTTGCTGTGGCACAGTGTGACAAGACAACTGTCACATGTTATCTGTCACTGTGCCCATTATCACTGTGATGAACAGTAAGCAGTGGAACAATAAAACACAATAGATATGTTTTGATAGGTGTATTTATTGAAGCCTCACAGGCTTCAGATCAGCATCAGAGTCAAATGAAATAATGTTTTTAACTGTTTCTCAGACATCGTGTTGTTTTGCTCGGTGCTTCAGAAGATTAGAACTGCTAGTCTTTGATGTGGATCAAGTTTTCACACCTGCACACAGACTACAGCTCACCACTATATTTTTGTCCTTTATCTCGAGGAGGAAAAATAATGTTTGTATTTCCAGGACAGTAAGCTGGTCCTGAACTGTGTGGCTGAGTTAGTGGACCGGAGTCTGTTGACTCACTCGGTCTGAGGATCAGAAACCGGATAATCCTCTGAAGTTGTCCGCTATTTTCACGTAAAGTAACGAGTAACGAGCCCATTCATATTTCAGTAATTGTAATTGCGTTATTTAATTTGAAAAAGTAATTAGTTACATTACTAGTTACCGCCAAAAGTAATGTCATTACTTTGTAACGTGTTATTCTCAACACTAGTGATACCTAGCTACGATCTTCAGCTGTTTCGGGGATTCTGAACGTAAACCTGAGTCAACATGTCCGCCGCTCCGCGTCTGTCAGATAACAAGCTAGAAGTCAGTTTCAGTTTAAACAGCTGAAGCAGCTGCTGTCAGTTGTGTCTGTTGTGTCTGCTGTGTCTGTTGTGTCTGCTGTGTGTGTGAGCTGAAGCTGCTGTTTCCCCAGGTGGAGTTCGACTGTGTTCACCCGGAGAAACAGAAGAAGAAGAAGAGCTATAAGAACTCTGGAGTGGTGTGTGTGAAGAGCTGCAAGGTGGGAACACACTACATTACCCAGAGTTCCCTCTGCTGCCTGTTGCTGCTGGCAAATCAAATAATTTTTTGTCACTGATGTAGTTTTTTAAATCAGTTTGCATCATATCAGCTCCCAGCGGCCCGGAAAACCCCTGAAACTTTGTGGATTTGAGAAAAACAAAATAAAAGCCATAAAAGCTTCTGAAAACGAACGGATGGCCTTGAAAGTACTTGATTTGTTTTTTTATTAAATTATTTCATCCAGATCCATCAGTTTGCCTCAACACTTCACATGCTGAGCAAAACCAGAGCATGGAGGTTTAAACTCAGTCTAATCCAGTCATGATGTCATCCTGTATGATTGTATGATGTCATTTTGAACGGTGTCATGTTTCACCACAAAATATTTCAGTTCTGAGTGTTTGAATTTAACTAAACAGAAGAAAACAGAATTGAAAGTTTGTGGATTTGATATCAAAGCGCTTATGAATTACAATCTGGTGACGCTTTATTTTCCGACTCCTAATAATTTCCTGGAAAGGAACGAAAGAAGGAAAGAAGGAAAGAAGGAAAGAAGGAAAGAAGGAAAGAAGGAAAGAAAGAAGGAAGTGAAGCAGCAGCTCAGGAGAAGCTGGGATCAGTCTGCAGAGTCGATCAGACACTGAACATTTCTGAAAGAGTTTCCTGGACAGAACTGCAAAACTATTAACTATTTATAAGTAATTATTCTTATAATTATATAATTATAACTGCTGCATCATTTCATGGTTCTGTCTTGGAGACAACAGAGAACATGGAGGAACGTACCTGCTAATTAGAACAGAACTTCATGGTTCTCTCCAGGAACCTTCCTCAGGGAGGAACAGTTCTAGGAGACGGTGTCTGGAAAATAAAGTGTTGCATTATTTTATAAATCCAGAGATGCAGAACAGACTTTAGTGAAGTTCATCTAAACTTTTAATATTTATAACTTCATATAGAAATCCATCAAACAGTTCCAGTCTGTTCCTCTGCTGCTTTATCTGAACTAAACACTGACTTTCTGTGTGTGTGTGTGTGTGTGTGTGTGTGTGTGTGTGTGTGTGTGTGTGTTTAGCTGGTGACCCAGTACACCTTCCTGGACTACGTGATGGGCGGCTGCCAGATCAACTTCACTGTACGTCAACATCAACACACACACACACACACACACACTCACACACTCACACACACACACACACACACACACCACACACACACTCACACCTCAAGGCTTGACATACACACCTCCACCCTCAGAGACTGCTACCACAGACACAATGCAAACACAACTATTTCATCTATTTATCACATCTATTTATTAATATAAATTTGTAAATGTGTAAATGTAATTTAACTGTAAATTTAATTTAATTCGTTTATGCTGCCATTATTGCTTTTACTACTGTTTTTTTTTTTCTTTTATTTATTTTCTTTATTTTTAACTACTTCGAGAGAAGCCAGGCAAAATTTCATTGTACATGAGTATAATGACAATAAAGATCTATTCTATTCTATTCTATTCTATATTGATATTGATACTGATATTGACCAGGAGTTATTTATCACACAGGACTTAATGCTCATCACTTCTTCTCTCATCTTACTGCCTGTTGACACAGCTGTGATCCCCAGGGGGCGCTGTGCTGTCTGCATGAGGGAAAACAACCGAATATTAAATAAATATACAGAGAAATGAACAAAATCAATAAAATATTGAAAGATCGGCTTGAATGTACTGTGAGAATGAGTAATGTATCTAATGTACAGTTCAATTTCTGTGTAATATAGCTTATTGATGTGTGTGTGTGTGTGTGTGTGTGTGTGTGTGTGTGTGTGTGTGTGTGTGTGTGTGTGTGTGTGTGTGTGTGTGTGTGTGTGTGTGTGTGTGTGTGTGTGTGTGTGTGTGTGTGTGTGTGTGTGTGTGTGTGTGTGTGTGCAGGTGGGGATCGACTTCACCGGCTCTAACGGTGATCCTCGCTCTCCCAACTCTCTGCACTACATGAGTCCAGATGGTCTGAACCAGTATCTGTCTGCTCTGTGGTCTGTGGGCCAGGTGGTGCAGGACTACGACACGTCAGTACACTGCTGCTACACCCTGCACCCTACACCCTACACCCTACACCCTGACTCCTACACCCTACACCCTGACTCCTACACCCTAACTCCTACACCCTGACTCCTACACCCTACACCCTACACCCTACACCCTGACTCCTACACCCTGACTCCTACACCCTACACCCTGACTCCTACACCCTAACTCCTACACCCTGACTCCTACACCCTACACCCTGCACCCTACACCCTACACCCTACACCCTGACTCCTACACCCTACACCCTGACTCCTACACCCTAACTCCTACACCCTAACTCCTACACCCTGACTCCTACACCCTACACCCTACACCCTACACCCTACACCCTGACTCCTACACCCTACACCCTGACTCCTACACCCTAACTCCTACACCTTACACCCTGACTCCTACACCCTAACTCCTACACCCTACACCCTGACTCCTACACCCTGACTCTACACCCTACACCCTGACTCCTACACCTTACACCCTGACTCCTACACCCTAACTCCTACACCCTACACCCTGACTCCTACACCCTGACTCCTACACCCTACACCCTGACCCCTACACCCTACACCCTGACTCCTACACCCTGACTCCTACACCCTAACTCCTACACCCTACACCCTGACCCCTACACCCTACACCCTGACTCCTACACCCTACTCCCTACACCCTGCACCCTAACTCCTACACCCTGACCCCTACACCCTACACCCTGACTCCTACACCCTACACCCTGCACCCTAACTCCTACACCCTGACCCCTACACCCTGCACCCTAACTCCTACACCCTGACCCCTACACCCTAACCCCTACACCCTGACCCCTACACCCTAACCCCTACACCCTGACCCCTACACCCTGACCCCTACACCCTATACCCTGACTCCTACACCCTAACCCTACACCCTGACTCCTACACCCTACACCCTGACTCCTACACCCTAACCCTACACCCTGACTCCTACACCCTAACCCCTACACCCTGACTCCTACACCCTAACCCTACACCCTGACTCCTACACCCTAACCCCTACACCCTGACTCCTACACCCTACACCCTAACCCTACACCCTGACTCCTACACCCTGACTCCTACACCCTAACTCCTACACCCTAACTCCTACCTCCTACACCCTAACTCCTAACTCCTACACCCTAACTCCTATCACCTAACTCACAGTCCAGTAGAAATGGGATTTGTTTTTGTGGATCTAATAGTTTTATTGTTTTCTCTCTTAGTGATAAATTCTTCCCAGCATTTGGTTTTGGAGCCAAGCTGCCTCCAGACTACCAGGTCAGTTCTCTAACCGGCCAATCAGAACGCAGCTCTGTAACCGGCCAATCAGGACGCAGCTAGTTGAACATCCAGTCAGATTGCAGCTCTGTAAACGGCCAATCAGGTTTCTGAAGTGTTGTGTTGTTGAACCTGCAGGCGGCGCATCATGAGTTCGCCCTCAACTTCAACCCCAGCAACCCCAACTGCCAAGGTACACACACACACACACACACACACACACACACACACACACAGACACACACACACACACACACACACAGACACACACACACACACACAGACACACACACACACACACACACACACACACACACACACACACAGAGATCCCCACTAGACACAGTCGCTCAGTTTGTCTGTTGACCTGAAGTCTGAGTCAGAGCAGCAGATAAACAGGCCAGATGTAAGTGAATGTAAGTGAATGTAAGTGAATGTAAGTGAATGTAAGTGAATGTAAGTGAATGTAAGTGTGTATCTGCTTTAAGGTAACAGGTAGAGGTGTGACCAAGTCAACTTTGCTCGAATCCCAAGTCAGTCTCAAGTCTTGAGGCTCATGTCTTCCAGTGAATTCACAAGTCTAAATGTAGATTACCGAGTCAGAACCCACCAGAACCCAGGTCAAGTCTGAAGTCTTCCCTTCATGCATCAAGTCAAGTCCCAAGCGAATCAAATTGTGACGTCTGACTCGAGTCCAGGTCACGTGACTCGAGTCCAGGTCACGTGACTCGAGTCCCCGCCTCTGGACACAGAACCTGGAACCACAATGTCATTAAACACATCCGGTTCTCATGGTTCATATTAGAGCAGGGTCATTCTAATAATGTGAAGTTCAGTTACTGAAACAGCAGCAGCACTCTGTGTGTCTGCTGCCGCCTGCTGGCAGAGAGAGGTACTGACAGTAACAAGAGCCTGTCTGTCTCCCTCTCTCCCTGCCTGTCTCCCTGTCTGTCTCCCTCTCTCCCTGCCTGTCTCCCTGCCTGTCTCCCTCTCTCCCTGCCTGTCTCCCTGCCTGTCTCCCTCCCTCCCTGCCTGCCTGCCTGTCTCCCTGCCTGCCTGTCTGTCTCTCTGCCTGTCTGTCTGCAGGTATCCAGGGTATAGTAGAGGCGTACCGCTCGGTGCTTCCTCAGATCAGACTCTCTGGACCGACCAACTTCTCTCCCATCATCAACCATGTTGCTGCTATTGCTGCTGCTGCAGCACAGAGCAACACTGCTGCAGTGAGGACACACACACACACACACACACACACACACACACACACACACACACACACACACACACACACACACACACACACATACATACACACACACACACACACACACACACACACACACACACACACACACACACACACACACATACATACACACACACACACACACACACACACTGAGACACACACACACATACACACACACACACACACACACATACATACACACACACACACACACACACACACACACACACACACACACACACACACACACACACACACACACACACATACATACACACACACACACACACACACACACTGAGACACACACACACACACACACACACACTGAGACACACACACACACTGAGACACTCACACACTGAGACACACACACTGAGACAGACACACACACACTGAGACACACACACACACATTGAGACACACACACACACACACACACACACACACATTGAGGCACACACTGAGACACACACACACACTGAGACACACACACACACACACACACACACACATTGAGACACACACACACACACCCTGAGACACACACACTCAGACACACACACATTGAGACACACACACTGAGAGACACACACACACACACACACACACTGAGAGACACACACACACACACACACACACTGAGACACACACACTGAGACACACACACACACACACTGAGACACACACACATTGAGACACACACACTGAGACACACACACACACACACACACTGAGACACACACACACACACACACACTGAGACACACACACACACACACACACACATTGAGACACACACACACACTGAGACACACACATTGAGACACACACACACACACACACACACATTGAGACACACACACACACACACACACACACACACACACACACACACATTGAGACACACACACTGAGACACACACACACACACCCCCCCCCCCCACCCCCAGCAGATATGGAGGTTGTCTCTCTCTCTCTCTCTCTCTCTCTCTCTCTCTCTCTCTCTGCAGCAGTACTCTGTCCTCCTCCTCCTGACGGACGGGGAGATCACAGACCTGGATCAGACCAGAGACGCCATCGTGCGAGCGTCCCGCCTGCCGCTGTCCGTCATCATCGTGGGGGTGGGGCCCGCCGACTTCAAGGCCATGGAGCTGCTGGACGGGGACGAGGGGGGGCTGCGCTCCACGGGGGGGGAGCCCATCGTCCGGGACATCGTCCAGTTCGTCCCCTACAGGCAGTTCACTGACGTAAGACATCAACCACACAGAGAGACCACACA
>NW_027283716.1:5000-25000 GCF_046629955.1 Centroberyx affinis
GGAAGAGAGGGAGGAGGAGAGGGAGGAGGAGGAGGGGGAGGAAGAGAGGGGGGAGGAGAGGGAGGGGGGAGGAGGAGGATGCGGGAGAGGAGGAGGAGGAGGAGGAGGAGGAGGAGGAGGAGGAGGAGGGGGGAGGAGGAGGAAGAGGGATGATGAGGTGATGAGGAAAAACAGGAAGATGATATTGATGGGGATTCTGAAGACTTTCTTTCATAATTTTTGTCTTTCTTTTTCTTTCGTCCTTTCTTGAGTT
Source organism: Centroberyx affinis (assembly GCF_046629955.1). Lineage (NCBI taxonomy): Eukaryota > Metazoa > Chordata > Actinopteri > Beryciformes > Berycidae > Centroberyx > Centroberyx affinis. The sequence continues at coordinate 5,254 of NW_027283716.1, forward strand.
TTCTTTCTGTCTTTCTTTCTTCTTTCTTTTCTTTCTTTCTCCCTTACTTGTGTATTATTACAACCAAAAAGAGCATTTTATAAATGTTGAAAAGCAATAAAATGGGACAGTCTCTTCCTCTTCATCTCTCTCTCTCTCTCTCTCTCTCTCCTTTCCCCCTCCATCTCTCTCTCATTTCACTTCAGTGGTTCAGAGGACCAATATAAAGGAAAGTGATGACACAAAAAGTGAATAAATCTCCCCCCCCCCTCTCAGGAGCACATAGCGAAGCAGTTCGGAGTGATGCAGAGTCAGATCGGATACGACATCCTGGCTGAAGACACCATCACCGCTCTGCTGCACAACAACCGCAAACTGCTGGAGAAACACATCACCAAGACCGAGGTGGAGACCTTCGTCAGCCTGGTGCCGCCGCAACCGAGAGCCCAGGTGAGGAGGGAGGGAGGGAGGGAGGAGGGAGGAGGGAGGGAGGGAAGGAGGAGGGAGGGAGGAGGGAGGAGGAGGGAGGGAGGAAGGAGGGAGAAACACATCACCAAGACCGAGGTGGAGACCTTCGTCAGCCTGGTGCGCCGCAACCGAGAGCCCAGGTGAGGAGGGAGGGAGGAGAGAGGGAGGGAGGGAAGGAGGGAGGAGGGGGGAGGGAGGAGGGGGGAGGGAGGGAGGAAGGAGGGAGAAACACATCACCAAGACCAAGGTGGAGACCTTTGTCAGCCTGGTGCGCTGCAACCGAGAGCCCAGGTGAGGAGGGAGGAGGGAGGGAGGAAGGAGGGAGGAGAGAGGAGGGAGGGAGGAAGGAGGGAGAAACACATCACAAAGACCGAGGTGGAGACCTTCGTCAGCCTGGTCCACCGGCACCCGAGAGCCCAGGTGAGGAGGGAGGAGGGAGGAGGGAGGAGGGAGGGAGGGAGGGAGGGAGGAAGGAGGGAGGGAGGGAGGAAGGAGGGAGGGAGGGAGGGAGGGAGGAAGGAGGGAGAAACACATCACAAAGACCGAGGTGGAGACCTTCGTCAGCCTGGTCCGCCGCACCCGAGAGCCCAGGTGAGGAAGGAGGAGGGAGGAGGGAGGGAGGGAAGGAGGAGGGAGGGAGGAAGGAGTGAGGAGAGAGGAGAGAAGGAGGAAGGAAGGAGGGAGGGAGGGAGGAGAGAGGAGGGAGGAAGGAGGGAGGGAGGGAAGGAGGGAGGGAGGAGGGAGGGAGGGAGGAAGGAAGGAGGGAGGGAGGGAGGAGAGAGGAGGGACGGAGGGAGGAAGGAAGGAGGGAGGGAGGAAGGAGGGGAGGAAGGAAGGAAGGAGGAGGGAGGAAGGAGGGAGGGAGGGAGGGAGGAACCTTCTGCACCTTCTCTAAATAAATCTTAGTCCTTTTAGATTTCTTCCTTTTTTATCAGTGAGTGTCTTATCTTATGTGTTTGTGTGTGTGCATGCGTTTGTGTGTGTGTGTGTGTCTCCCCAGGTTTCTGGACTACCTGTCAGATCTGTGTGTGTCCAACAACGTGGCGATCCCGTCACACAGGAGCTCATCTGCAAATGTGTCCTGGACCCCAAGAACCAGGACATCCTCATCAAAACAGAGTGAGGAGGGGCGGAGGGATGGAGGGATGGAGGGATGGAGGGATAGAGGGATAGAGGGAAGGAGGGATGGAGGGATGGAGGGATGGAGGGATGGAGGGATGGAGGGAAAGATGGATTTGGAGTTATCAGAATTTGACCGGATTAAATGTTTGTCGCTGCCCCCCGAGTGCAGGATGAGCCAGAAACAGAAATGTGCTGTTTACCAGAAAGAGACGCTCTGTTGATTTTGATATTCAATTTCTCAAAATCAACATTTTGTTATTTTGGGCTGTGTTGGTGAAAGTGAGAGGAGGAGGAGTAAGAGGAGGAGGAGGAGAGGAGGAGGGGAAGAGGAGGAGTAAGATGAGGTGGGAGAGGAGGAGGGAGAGGTGGAAGAGGAAGGGGGGGAGGAGGAGGGGAGGAGGAGGAGGAGGAGGAGGGTGAGTAGGAGCTGAGAAGAGGGAGAGGGAGGAGGAGGTGGGAGATGAGGAAGGAGAGGGAGAAGAGGAGGAGGGAGAGGAGGAGGAGGAGGAGAGGGAGGGGGAGGAGGTGGGAGAGGAGGAGAAAGAGGAGTAAGAGGAGGAGGGAGAGGTGTAAGAGGAAGAGGAGGGGGAGGGATGGGAAGAGAGGAAGAGGAGGGAGGAGGAGGAGGAGGAAGAGGGATGATGAGGTGATGAGGAAAAACAGGGAAGATGAGTTTTGTTTTTGTTTGTTTGTTGTTTGTTTGTTTGCTTGTCTGTTGATTTTGATATTAAATTTCTAAAATCAACATTTTGTCATTTTGGGCTGTGTTGGTGAAAGTCCAGAAACATCAACAAAAGGTTAAAAACGATTTTTAATTTCATGGTGTTTCCCTCCTCCAGACGTCGTGTCCCCAAAGAGACGACCCCCGGTGGCGTTCAGGGAGAATACCTGGGGATGGACGACTACGGAGACGAAGACGAGGTACAAATATCTACAACTGTTTCCATCTGTCTGTCTGCAGGGAAACTAGAGACAGGAAACCCAGGAAGCTCCTGTCTGCTGTCATGTCAGTCTTCCTGTTGGTGTCATTGAAAAAAGGCAAAAAACAAGTACAGATGTTGGGTGATTCAGTATTGATGAGCAATTTATGAACGCAATTTTATCAATCGTGCATTGCTTTAAAGTCACTCTGAAAGCATCTTGCTTCAGTAATTTGGCGTCTTTCTGGTTGAAACAGGATGTTGAAGGACGAGGACAGTATCGTCAGCATAGAGCTTTAGTTTGATAGGGAGTAAAGACAGGGAGCTGAAGCCAGTATCACATATTATTTATTTACTGTACTGTATATTCCCATGGACTTACTTTCTGTTACAATCTGTAATGTTTTATTGGTTGTGCTCTATGAAATAACAACTAAAGATACACTGTTTCCAGAAGTAAACTAATGGGATGTACAAGAAACTAAAACATTTTGTCTTTTTTGTTTTTGCTATTTTATGGTTAAATAGGTGAACATTATGATATGGAGAATTAGCTAACAATGTGAAATTTAACAATTCCCAGTTTAACAATTATACTGTACAAGAACAACTAGTGAAGGCGAGGAGAAGATTATTGCTATTAATTCAGTTAAATCAGTTAAGTCATTTCAAATTATCCACAGTCTTATGCAAGAATTGTGATCTTTTTTATTGTACATATTTTACTATAAATAAAGGCTAAATAAAATAAAATGAATTAATAATAACTGTATGATTGTGGGTCTTTATCTTAATTGTGTTTACATATATGGTTAATGAGGACAGGCATGTTTTCTGTCTATCTACTCTAATTCTATGTACTGTAATGTTATTTGACCAATGGTTTTTGTGGACAGATCGGCTGTTACTCTCCCTGTAGTTGTGGCTGGCTTTAACAGACAGAACCAGGGGAGGTGGTCTCTATTTGATCTGCTTCTGTGTCTTCCTGTGTTGTCACTTCCTGTAGGTTTGGCTGGTGTGGACAGACAAGACCAATGAGAGACAGGAGAAGAGCATCAGACAGCTGGCTCAGGAGGCGAGACAGGGCAACGCTCACGACGAGAACGTACTGACTTACTACAGGTAGACAGACAGGCTGATACACGCACACACACACACACACACACACATTACATATTACACGCACAAAATGATCTTCACACTCAACACAGTGGCTAGAAGATGGATTAACAGCTGAATCAATGGTTCTCATGAGACAGAGTTAATATGATTCTTAGAAATAAATTCAGAGAAATAAGAATCTTGCAAACAAGCAATGTAAACTTCATCAGAAGAAAATCCAAGGAAAAAGACGTCCCAAGTCTAAATGTAGATTACCAAGTCTATGTCAGTAATGTCAAGTCTCAAGTCTAAATGTAGAACAGCATGTAGAACATCTAGGACTTTTCAATGCAATATGGTTTTAATAGGATAAAAACTTGGTAAGAGCATCATGAGTTTGATTTCTATAATCAGTTTCAACTTCAATAAATTCAATCATTCATACAAATTCAGAAAACAGAATTTAAATTCAGTCGGCTGCTGGAACAAATCTCATCACTTTCAATCTAAGTCATTTACACAAACACAAGATCTCAAGTCAAGACTAGAGAAACCTTTTCAAGTCATCAAAGTACAAGTCAGAGTTAAGTCCCAAGTCACCAGAACCCAAGTCAAGTCAAGTCTCAAGTCTTCTCTTCATGCATCAAGTCAAGTCAAGCAGTTACAAATATGACTCGAGTCCAAGTCATGTGACTCGAGTTTTCATTGTTTTCACGCAAAATACAAAACGAGACGCAGTATGTCATTTTGTCTTTTTATTTTGGCCTTTCTCTCTCTCTCTCTCTCTCTCTCTCCCTCCCTCTGCCCCCCTCTCTCCCTCTCCCTCTCTCTCTCTCTCTCTCCCTCTCTCTCTCTCTCTCTCTCTCTCTCTGTGTGTCTCTCTCCCCCCTCTCTCTCCCTCTCTCTCTCCCTCCCTCTCTCTCTCCCTCTCTCTCTCTCTCCCTCTCTCTCTCTCTCTCTCTCTCTCTGTGTCTCTCCCCCCCCCCTCTCCCTCTCTCTCTCTCTCTCTCTCTCTCTCTCTGTCTCTCTCTCCCTCCCTCTGCCCCCCCCCCCTCCCTCTCCCTCTTTCCCTCTCTCTCTCCCTCTCTCTCTCTCTCTCTCTCCCCCTCTCCCTCTCTCTCAGGTACCAGTTGAAGCTGTATGCCCGGATGTGTCTGGACCGTCAGTACCTGGCTATAGATGAGATCTCCAAGCAGCTGGATGTGGAGCTGATCTTCCTGTGCATGATGGACGAGACGCTGCCATTCGACCTGCGCGCCTCCTTCTGCCGCCTCATGCTGCACGCGCACGTCGACCGCGACCCGCAGGAGCTGGTGACGCCCGTCAAGTTTGCCCGGCTCTGGACCGAGATCCCACCTCCATCACCATCAAAGAGTTGGTAGATTTTAATGTTACAGCAATAACAACCTCAAACTCAAGACTATCAGAGAATTATTGCTGATAGATGTGTGTGTGTTGGTTTGTTCTGAGTGTCAACATGGCGGCGAGGCAGAAGAACAGGAAGCTTTGCTCAGATCTGAAAACCTCCAGTCATCCCAACACTCCACCAGGCTTTCTCTGTTTTATCTTTGTTTCGGTTGGACTGTCATCTCTGTGTTCGCCGCTAGTATCTACAGAACAAACGTAGGAACGCCTCTGATTGGCTGAACGGACGCTGACAAATCTGTCCGTCCAGGAAAAGTTCAGCTGGGTTGAACTTTCTGTCAAAACAGACGGAAGTCTGACAGACGGAGCGTCATCAGTCTGTCATGACAACAGACAGCTGTGTGTTGAAATGAACAGAGACTGACAGATAGACGGATCAGTGTGGCCGCCACCTTATACTGTGATATTAGGTGGGATGGTGATGTTAGGTACAGCACTGAAGCCTCCATAACCCTTTCAAAATGTTGGGTGATTCAGTATTGATGAGCAATTTATGAATGCAATTTTAGCAATCGTGGATTGCTTTAAAATCACTCTGAAACGGCCTTTTGAGTAGGGCTGGGCGATAATTCAATATTATCGTTTATCGTCTTTCAGTGGAATCATATTGTGATGATATGAAGATATTTTTAATATCATGACACATTTCTGCTGTCTAAATTGATGATGACAAGCAAATTTTACTTAAAAACTCTGATAAAATGAGGTATGGTAGGAATATTATTTGAAAATTTCAGTTTTGTTTGACACCACACCTAACATTGCCATTCGGTTCAATGAGATGAACATTAATTTGATTATTTAACGTGATTTTGAATACATGAACCATATCGTGATATATATTGATATCGAGAAAAATCCTTATGATTATCATGATATTGATTTCAACTTTATCACCTATCTTGCTTCAGTAATTTGGCGTCTTTCTGGTTGAAACAGGATGTTGAAGGATGAAGACGAGGACAATATCATCAGCATAGAGCTTTAGTTTGATAGGGAGTAAAGACAGGGTGCAGAAGTCAGTATCACATATTATTTATTTACTGTACTGTATATTCCCATTGATTTACTTTCTGTTACAATCTGTAATGTTTTATTGGTTGGAATTTGTATTTATGCCTTCTTGAGCGCTATGAAATAACAACTAAAGATACACTTTTTTCCAGGAAGTAAAACTAATGGGATTTTTACAAGTACAAGAAACTAAAACATTTTGTCTTTTTTGTTTTTGCTATTTTATGGTTAAATAGGGGAACATTATGATATGGAGAATTAACTAACAATGTGAAATGTAACAATTCTCAGTTTAACAATTATAGTGTTATTTATCCAAGGTAATGACAGCAGAAACATCAAGAAGAAGAAATGTGTCTGCACCATGGTTTTAAGGAGGAATATATTGTTATTATTTTATAATTTTAATTCTTTAATTATGTTTTTAATCCTCAGTTATGACTCCAACATGGATGACAGCAGAGACAACAAGAAGAACCGGTTCTCCAACACCATGGCGTTCATGGAGGAATACCTCAACAACGTCCTGAATGACGAACTGCCCTTCCACAACGAGGAGAAGAACAAACTCACGTACGAGGTCGGTGCACTGTCGCTCTTCTTCTTCTCTTGTTGTGAAAAGGAAAGAAGGAGGAAGAGAGGGAGAGAGAGAGGAAGACAGAGACTCTGTTCCTCATCTTTCCTTCTACATTGAAGGGAATGTTTCCTCTATGGGTTGTGAAAAACCTGTTGGATAACCTCTATTGACTTCACACAGCGGCAATTTTGAACACTCGGGGTGTTTGAACACTCTACAGATACTGACTGAAAAACATATTCAGCGATATCAGTTCTTAGCCCATTTTGGCCCATTATCACTAGCTACCAGTGGTGGAAAGTAACTAAGTACATTTACTCAAGTACTGTACTTAAGTACAATTTTGAGGTACTTGTACTTTACTTGAGTATTTCCATTTTATGCTACTTTGTGCTTATACTCCACTACATTTTAGAGGGAAATATTATACTTTTTACTCCATTACATTTATTTCACAGCTATAGTTACTAGTTACTTTTCAGATCAATATTTTATATTTAAAACATTTGATCATCTTTATAAAATAACTATAAAATAGCATTGTTATAGATTAGACTATCCAAAAGTATAGCTAAATTGTTAAGATTAGCTTCACGTTGACAACTTTAAAATGCTGGTTACATGTACATGTATGTCAATAAATCAGTATTAATATTCCAATAATTTATGAAAAATATAACTCTCTAAATGGGGACAGTTTGCATAATGAGTACGTTTACTTTGATACTCTAAGTACATTTTGCTGCCAATACTTATGTACTTTACTTAATTTTGAATGCAGGACTTTTACTTATGGAGTGGATGGAGGATCTTTATATTGTTGTATTGCTACTTTTACCTAAGTAAAAGATCTCAGTACTTCTTCCACCACTGCTAGCTACCAGAGTCTAGCCTAGGTAGCTAGCTAGCTAGCTTACTAAGAAAGCTCGCTAACTAACTAGAAAGCTAGCTAACTAATATGAAGGTAATATGAGGGTACAACTTGATCCCCTTTCCCCATTTGTTTGCTTTACATGTTCACTATTGATATTTTCCTTTCCTTTTCCTTGATATTTTCTTCTTTCTTTTGCTCTCTCTCTCTCTCTCTCTCTCTCTCCCTCCTCCTCTTTCAGGTGGTGAGTCTGGCCAGGCATCTGATCTACTTTGGTTTCTACAGTTTCTTTGAGCTGCTCAGACTCACTAGAACCCTGCTGGGCATCATCGACTGCATCCCCAACCCGGCTCACACAGGGCTGCTGTTCCACGACGACGGGTCAGGTACTGTTTACCCAACCCTGAACATGTAGGGCTCTCCTTCACCCAACCCTGCATATATAGTCTCTGTTTACCCAACCCTGAACATATACAGCCCTGTTTACCCAACCCTGCATATATAGGACTCTGTTTACCCAACCCTGAACATATAGGGCTCTGTTTACCCAACCCTGAACATATAGGGCTCTGTTTACCAACCCTGAACGTATAGGGCTCTGTTTACACAACACTGAACATACAGGGCTCTGTTTACCAAACCCTGAACGTATAGGGCTCTGTTTACCCAACCCTGGACATTTACCCAACCCTATATAGTCTCTGTTTACTCAACCCTGTCAATGTAGGAGTTCTGTTTAGTGATGATGGCTTAGGTCAATTTTCTCAACGTTATTCACATAATATCTTAATATAATGTATAATGGGAATTCATCACATAAAACTCTCTCCCTCAAATTTCAATTTCAATTTGACAAGCTTATTGGCATGAATGTTGAAAACAATATTGCTAAATGAAATGGTTAGTGTAAATCAAAGATGTTATTCAACATGTCTCTGTCTCTGTGTCTCTCTCTCTTGTTCTCTCTCTCTCTCTCTCTCTCTCTCCCTCTCTCTCTCTCTCTCTCACTGAAGGGAAGAATGTGAAGCGCTCCATACATGGGATGGGTCAGATTATGTCCACCATGGTCCTGAACAGGAAGCAGTCCATATTCGGCGGTGCAGGGGCCAGAGGGGCGGGGCTGGGGGCGGGGCTTGTGCTTGATGGACAGAGAGCCAGTAAAGACAGTATAGACAAGATGGACCTGACAGTGATGGACACCAAGCTGAAGATCCTGGAGATATTACAGGTAACTTACTTATATAACTAGTTACCTAAACTAAATTAATATACTCAAGATACTGGAGATATTACAGGTTAACGCAGTAGTATATCTAATGATAAATTACACTAGAGAAGATACTAGAGATTATAGGTAACTAACTTAACTAACTTTAGTTTAGGTAACTACTAAAGTAGTTATAATGATAATAATAATAATAATGATAATAATAGTAATAGTAATAATAGTAATAATAATTGTATTTATGTAGAAGTTAGAAGAGTTAACTAAACTAAATTGCATAGACAAGATACTGGAAATATTACTATTACTGGAAAACTAACTTAATAACTAAACTAACCTATACTAAATTAAACTAAACTTAACCTAGATAATACCTTGAGATACTGTAAACATTGCAAATTAACTAAGCCTGACCACAGACTGATCATCTCTCTCTCTCTCTCTCTCTCTCTCTCTCATCAGTTCATCCTAAACGTTCGTCTGGATTATCGCCTCTCCTTCCTGCTGTCCGTCTTTAAGAAAGAGTTTGTGGATGTTTATCCCATGGCTGATGCTGACGCCACTACCAATATGGAGCATGCAGGTACACACACACACACACACACACACACACACATGCACTTACACACTTACACCCTCTCCTTCTCTCTTTCTCATTCACACACACACACACACACACGCATACATCAAGCTGTTTATGATAAAGGTGTGTGTTGTTATTTGTCCCATTGCTGGCAGACGTCCCCGTCACCATGGAAACAACAGGTAGAACCCAGCTAACTACACTGCAGTGACTGTACAGTATATTACAGCATTAATACCAGAGATATGAGAATAAAAAACAGGAGAAAACAAGAAAGATCGCCCACTGGTTCTCTAGTTTCCACAACAGCTGACAATAAACAGGGCCAGACGTGCATTATGGGAATTATCTGCTGGGTTGGAATGAGGTTTCGACCAATCAGAAACTACTCATTGTATTATATGATACAGCATGCTAGTCTTGGTTATTTGTCAGCGCAGACATGACGTTATGACATGTGACCAATCGCCAAGAATCCAGACTCATTTTCCTTTACTTTCCTTTAGAAGTTTAATGAAATGCATGTTTGCATTGTTTGCATGCATGATTCAGTAACTCAATGAAACAAATGTATTGACCCTTAATAAGTAATATGTCATTTTAAAGCTCTGAATGCATCAGTCATCATCATGGATCAATAATCCATGAAAAACAAGAACACAATCTCACACAATGTGTTGTTTTTCTATGTTGGAACACGAATATGCTAAATATGCTAAATGTGATGTAACAGGATAAAACCAGTTTTCATTCCAGTCAGTCAAACAGTCAGTCAGTCAGTCAGTCAGTCGGTTATAAATCTGACTCTGTTTGTCCCTCTGCAGCCACCATCAACCTGCAGCACATTGGAGAGCAGGCGGAGGCCATGTTTGGAGTGGGGTACGTTCAACACCATTGCACCATTCAACACAGTTTGATAAATCTCCATGTGCATTATGTTTATTGTAGTTCTTTATAACTACCTGCAGCGCTGTTGATAATCACTTTATCAATTGTTGGGGACGTTTAAAGAAACTGTGTGTGTGTGTGTGTGTGTGTGTGTGTGTGTGTGTGTGTGTGTGTGTGTGTGTGAGCAGGAAGGGGAACAGCATCCTGGAGGTGGATGATGAGGGGGGGCGTATGTTCCTGCGGGTGCTGATCCACCTCACCATGCACGACTATCCTCCGCTGGTGTCCGGAGCGCTGCAGCTGCTGTTCAAACACTTCAGCCAGAGACAGGAGGTGCTGCACACCTTCAAACAGGTACACACACACACACACACACACACACATACAAACACACACATACACACACACTACATACACAATATACACATAAACACTTTTATATTTGACAAGTTTAAACTCAGGTACCATCAGATGTTTCTGTTTTGGCCACTGGGTGAGTGATTCATGTCTCTCTCACTCTCTCCCTCTCTTTATGTCAATTCAATTCAATTTTTCAGTTCAACATGCTTTATTGGCATGAATGTCATACAAACAATATTGCCAAAGTGTCTAAGAACAATGAACTAAAAAAGATACAATTCATCTAACAACAAAGTAAATAGTGAATACATTACTAAGTAAGACAAAGTCAATTCAAGCAAGAGCATTCTGACAGTAAAATGTCTCGCTATCCAACTCTCCCTCCTCTCTGTCTTATTTATTTTTCTCTCTCAATTGAATTACTTTATTGGCATGAGTTTTGAACAAAAACAATATTGTTAAAGCAGTTTACAAAAAGTTAAAAATTAAAACAAATGTCCGTTTATATATATTCACCACATCGATTTTGGAAATAATTCCTATTTATTCCTAATATTCATTTTGAAGATAATTATTCAAATAATTCAAGTGGTTCTATAACTCAATGGATAGAGCAAGACACTAACACTGCCAGTGTTATGCGTTCAATTCCACCCATGCTAAAAATGCATGCACTCACGTTACTGTAATGTTGGATAAAAAACATCCACCAAATACCGAATGCTCAGTCCTCCAAACCGACTGTCTGTCCGCCTGCAGGTCCAGCTGCTGATCTCGGCTCAGGATGTGGAGAACTACAAGCTGATCAAGGCGGATCTGGATCGCCTCCGAACGCTGGTGGAGAAATCAGAGCTGTGGGTGGAGAAGAAGGGCGCAGGAGGAGGGGAGGGGAAGAAGGACAAGAAAGACAAGAAGGAGAAAGGAGAGGTGAGGAGGAAAAACATACGTGTGGCCCATTCCACTGAGAAAATGTCAAAAATCTCTTTCAGATTTGAGTTAAAACTTTATGATAGTGCGTTTAGCAGCATCTTACCATTATGTCCCCACAAATTTGAGAGCTTAATGAATTTCAGATTTTTTTATAATTTAAATTTATTTTACGAGTAAAAAATCATGTCTGTGGTGTTACCATTTCTTGTGATCCAATATCATGCCTTTTGAAAACAATCATTCAGTTGCTGGATGACTTTCATTGCAATCATTGATTTTTTTTTATGTTCGGGGAAATCCATTTTAAATATCACAAATTGTCTAAATCTGAATAGCTCTTTCCAAATGAATTACATTGTTATTGTGATCATCATTGTAATTAATATTTATATTTTTACTGGAGAAAAGCAAAACTTAAGTTTGCTTGGGGGAAGAAGGAGAGTGAGTTCAAGGAGAAAAGAGAGATGAGGATGAAGACAAGGACAGTATCATCAGCATAGAGCTTTACTTTGATAAGGAGTAAAGACAGAGAGCTGAAGTCAGCATCAGATCATATTATTTATTTACTGTACTGTATATTCCCATGGACTTACTTTCTGTTACTAAATGGATAGTTGTTGTCTTCATTTCTAAGCAACTTCTATCTGCTGTAAAATACCTGATGAATGCACTCCTGTTACCGTTTAAAGAGGAACTAAACCCCAAACCCAAATCTGTGTAAAGCCTGACATCTAATGGCAAAAAGCATGCTACTGAAATTGCCATCTGCTATTGGCTGATCTCGTGCCAGGTAATATCAGCACTAATTGAAAGCCACCGCTCATACCAGTACTAGAGCTACATTGCTTGGCGGAAGATTAAGCAGTTAATTATTATTTTTTAACATTATTGATTAAAAATAAAAGCTGTCTTGAACCTTTTCGCTCTTGTTTCTTTAAATTTCACTGGTGTGGGTTTCCTGGTGGCTCAGTTGGCTAAGCTGCATGCTTCATAACTACAGAGTCCTGGGTTTGAATCTGGCCTCAGACCTTTGGTGCATGTCATCTCCTCCTCACCTTTCTGTCTCTATCTACTTTCAAATAAAGGCAAAATGCCCCTAAAATAATCTTACTTAATTACAATGGTGTGTTCTAAGGATGGGACAATATAGTATATTGAAATTCTATATATCACAATACAAAAACATGACCGTGGGACAGAAAAATGAAAAATGGTGATATTAGCATTTATTCTGCTGTAGTAATCACAAATGAGACGCTTGATCACAGTTTCACAAGCTCTCCATCCAAATTATATTATTGTCACTTTGTAATGACATTTTTAAATTGTTGTGTACGTTCTAGCAGCCAATGGTATATGGCAGATTTGTGTCTCAGAAATAAGCATAATTCTGCAGTCAGACTTTGTTGTCATTGAACTTTTATTTATTACATCGTATCGTGGTTGTATCGAATCGTATCATAAGCATATCGTCCCATCCCTAGAGTGTTCCTGCCATTTAATAAAAGCAATAAGCCCTATACACGCTTCCATCACATATCAAACTATTTAACAGTACTAACTGAGAGGGTTTTATGCCTAACAGAGCTTCTTAGCTGTTCTGATATCTCTGGAAAGCACAGCCTCGATTAGCTTATTGCTTAAGGTTGTTGTTTTATTGCATTAAATAGTTTGATATGTGATAGAAGTGTGGATAATGTAGAGAGTGCAGTATCCCAAGAGAGCTACATCTGCTGTGTTACCCTCTGCGTCCTGCAGGGGGCGTCAGAGGAAACCACGCCCAAGAAGGACAAACTGGAGAAGGGCAACGAGAACTACCAGCAAGTCAAAGAGGTAATAGAACTTTTCTGTCTCTGTTCCTTTAAGTGGTGATCTGTGATATCCTGGTGTTTTTATTTAGTCTCCATCTTTGGTGCTAAGTGTTCATTGCTGTGGTGTTTCTGCAATGCACTTCCCAGATATCACCTGTCAATCAAACAGTGTGGGCGGAGCTTGGATTTTCTGTTGATGAAGTTTGAGTTTCTCTTTTCTTGGTCTGTTCAGCCATGGTGGCTATCACTGCTGCTAATTACCCAGTTCTTCTTCTGTTTATTCTAAACAAACCAGAAACCTAAAATTCAGTTCAATTCAATTCAATTCAATTCAATTCAATTCAATTCAATTCAATTCAATTCAATTCAATTCAATTCAGTTCAGTTCAATTCACTTTATTTGTCCCTGAGGGGCAATTGCAGAGGCACGTAGAGTAGTACAATTTACAAGAAACAATTATCAATTAACGAGAAACAAAAAATGAAAAAAAAAATATTTAAAAAAATGCATCACTTCCAGGAAAGCTACCAAACAGCCACTGTTGCCATCTTGGTGGCTCTGTCTCTAGATTTAGTGTGTTTTCAGACACTGGTGACTTTATTTCTCAAAAGCAACTAGTGACATCTTGCGTTTTTTTTGGCCATGGGAAAAAATGTTAATGTTTGTATTTGACAAATCTGTACTGCTAATGGCAATTTTTACTACTTGCTTGTCTAATCCAAAGAGGTTTGATGATCACCGCACTTCCCATACACAGTGTAGCCCCGCCCTGTGCTAAAAGTGTGAAGTTAAGCAAATATAGTCATATGCTAATTGGTGCATGATGTTATCTGGCGATTTCTAGCAACTTTTTGAGCAGCCAATAGCTACTTTCCTTGGAAGAAAGTTGGCAGCATGAACTGCTTTCATGAACTGGATATAGGATGACTCACTACTGTGTTATATCAATGAACAATAAAGAGCAGCAAAAGGGACATTCATTTATATGAAAATGTCACACATTATTACTGAAATCTGTCTCTCTATTGCCTTCTTTCCATTTTAAATGTAAAACACCTCCCCTCTCTTTCATGCTCTCTGCTCTGTAGATCCTGGAGCGGCTGAATAAGATGTGCAGCAGCGGAGTGTGGAAGAAGCAGCAGAGGCTGCTGAAGAACATGGGAGCTCATAAAGTCATGCTGGACCTGCTGCAGGTCTCCTACGACCAGGTGAGACCAGGTTCTTACAGGTGACCGCCAAAATAAAGGGAACAACAAAACAAAGTGTCTTAACAGGACCTGGAACTGCTTTAGTTTGTGTCTGGAACTCTACTGGAGGGATGAAACACCTTTACTGCACAAGTGTGTGGTGGTGGTGTTTTGATGCTGCTGGTGGAAAATGCTTCTCCCAGTGGCCACTACGCTTCTGCCAATATGAAATTTATCTTAGCCAAAAATATCTCAATAATTATTAACGTAGCTGCCCTTGGAATCAATCAATACGCAGAGAGTCTCTGACGGGTGCTTTAATTTTATTGTCTCTTAGAATACCTTGATGAGCACCGTGAAAACTATAAATGAATAATACAAAACAAGGGACAAATGCTTGTTTTTATTGTTTCACAAGTGTAATAAATTGTTGCTTTAAAGGCACTTTACTGAGCTCAGTGAAATACAATAAGCTCTAAGTAAATTGTATGACTCAATATCCAGTTTTAGTTTTTAACTATATAAGTACAATTAACACACTTTAATCCATAACATATACATTTGTTAGATAAAAGAGTATGTATTAAACTTAAATTCACAGACACTGATATGGTAATTTAGTGCTGTTTGACTGTCATGTGTAGAATAGCTGACATCAGTTAATTAGAAGCAGCATTACTTTCAATGACGCTACAAAATAAACAAAGACATACACTTCAAGGTTTTGTAATACTTGCACATAAATTGAAAGCTACATACCTCGCTCCACTTACCAAGGGTGCTATATTTTAGG
The DNA here is from genome assembly GCF_046629955.1 of Centroberyx affinis. Lineage (NCBI taxonomy): Eukaryota > Metazoa > Chordata > Actinopteri > Beryciformes > Berycidae > Centroberyx > Centroberyx affinis. Next base: position 20,509 of record NW_027283716.1, read on the forward strand.
AAAACCTCGTAGATATCGGCGCTTTGTGGGACAGTGTCTTGCCTGAGTTTAAACCAACAATAGCACATGTCTGTAACAACGTAAAATATGAGCGGTACAATTGGCCAGAATGTAAACAGTACATGGCTAAGAATACAGTGTCAAGAAAGGGAAACTTACTCGGTAAACTCTGATAACACTTAATAAACCGTCAAAAAGAAACAGGGATGGAAGTAAAAGTAAGTAACGCAGCCATCTTACTTCCCGCTATCTCTGCAACTCGCATTCTTCCGCTGACGTCACAATGTAAACAGCTGGTTGCTAGGGCAGTCTTAAAGCGATCTACCGTCATTTAGAATTAATAAGATTAGAAGGAGGAGGATGGTGATGCTGATTTATCGTTCGCAGTCTGATGATCCAGGGCTTCAGCCATGACTGTGTTTATGTGTTTACCGTAGACACTTCTTGTATAACGCTGTTCACTTCCCAAAGAGTGGCAGAGGATTAGAGGCTCGTCTTTTTGGGGGAAAATAAAACGTTGTAAAGTCGTGGTGGTCACGGTAATAAAAGTTAGAGTAACTATTCATATTGGAGAAAAGACGAGGACAGTATCATCAGCATAGAGCTTTACTTTGATAGGGAGTAAAGAAAGGGAGCTGAAGTCAGTATCACATCTTATTATTTACTTATTGTATAATTCCCATGGAAATTGATTGCATGTTACAAAATGGATAGTTGTCTTCATTTCTAAGCGACTTATATCTGCTGTAAAATACCTGATAAATGCACTCCTGTTACCGTTTAAAGAGGAACTAAACCCCAAACCCAAATCTAATGGTGATGTCACCAGCTGTTGTACTCTATAGAAGGTGATATCATCTGGCACCAAATATCAGCCAATAGCAGATGGCAATTTCAGTAGCATGTCAGGCTTTACACAGATTTAGGTTTGGGGTTTAGTTACTCTTAATCATTATTGTTTTTTATTATGATATACTGTATAGTAACACCGGTTATTGTCTGATCCCTAATGGCCACAAGCATGAGCATGGAGCTGAGCAAAATGAAGACAAGGTGCATGCGATCTCTCTCTCTCTGTCTCTCTCTCTCTCTTTCTCTCAATTCAATTCAATGAGCTTTATTGGCATGATGAACATGTTGCCAAAGCATAGATTCAAACATAAATTAAATCAATTAAAATAAAATGAAATAATAATATCTCTCCCCCTCTCTCTCTCTCTCTCTCTCTCTCTCTCTCTCTCTCTCTCCAGAACGATGTGAAGATGCAGGAGATCATCCGCTACACTCATCAGTTCCTCCAGAAGTTCTGCATGGGGAACCAGGAGAACCAGGCTCTGCTGCACAAGAACCTCAACCTGTTCCTCAACCCTGGAGTGAGAGAACGTCTATCTATCTATCTATCTATCTATCTATCTATCTATCTATCTGTCTGTCGTTCTATCATCTATCCATCCATACCAGAACCTCAACATCTTCCTCAAAACTTCTTTCTCTCTTTCTTTCTTTTTCTTGGTTTTTTATTGTCTTCCTTGATTTTTCTTTCTTTCTTTCTTTCTTTCTGTCTTTCTTTCTTTATTGATTTTTGTCTTTCTTTCTTTTTCTTGTTTTTTACTGTCTTTCTTTATTGATTTTTGTCTTTCTTTTCTTGTTTTTACTGTCTTTCTTTCTTGATTTCTCTCATCCTGTCTTTCTTTCTTTCTTTCTTTATTGATTTTTGTCTTTCTTTATTTTTCTTGTTTTTTACTTTTTCTTTCTTGATTTCTCTCATCCTTTCTTTCTTTCTGTCTATTGATTTTTGTCTTTCTTTCTTTTTCTTGATTTTTCTTTCTTTCTTGATTTCTCTCATCCTGTCTTTCTTTCTTACTTTCTTTCTTTCTTTCCATCCGTCCCTATCTCCTACTAGTACATCTATATCTACGTCTACAGTCAGGTACTGAGGTCTCAGTCTCTCTCTAAGTCATTACATTGAAAACTTTACTCCCCTCCCTTCCCCCTCCCCTTCTTCTTCTTCTTCTTCTCTTCCTCCCTCCAGCTCCTGGAGGCGGAGACGGTGCAGCACATCTTCAGTAACAACTACCAGCTGTGCAGTGAGATTTCGGAGGGCGTCCTGCAGCACTTCATCCACTGCCTGGCCACGCACGGCCGCCACGTCCAGTACCTCAACTTCCTGCACACCATCATTAAGGCCGAGGGCAAGTACGTCAAGAAGTGCCAGGACATGATCATGACCGAGGTGATTTGGTTTTACTCTCGGTTTTATTTTGTTTTATTCTGTTATATTCTATTACCTCCACCAAGGACTTTCTGTTCTCACCTGTTAGTTAATCTGTCTGTCAGCAGGATTTCTCAAAAATGTGGTGGGAAGATTCGCCTTGGGCCAGGGATCATTTCATTAGATTTTGGTTTTGATCTGGATCTGGGATCTTGTGTCTCTCTCTCTCTCTGTAGTTAACTAATGCAGGTGAAGATGTCGTTGTCTTCTATAATGACAAGGCTTCCTTCTCTGTCATGTTGGATTTGATGGCGGAGAGCAGGGAGGGGGTCAGTGAGAACAGCCCACTCAGGTAACCATGGCAACCTGGGACCATCAATAAAAAGACGCTTGACACACACCAGTGGTTAGAATTAACACAGAAGTTGACAACACCATGATTTATTAATGAGTCCATGCTTAAGAAGCAGGTACAGATCAGCGAGGTACTGCAACCATGGCAACCATGTACTGTAACCATAGCAACCCGGTGATGGGACCATAGCAATCAGGGACTGTAGCTATAACAACTGGGTACTGTAGCCATTACAACCATGTACTGTAACCATAGCAACCAGGTAATGGGACCATAGCAACCAGGGACTGTAGCTATAACTACTGGGTACTGTAGCCATTACAACAATGTACTGTAACGATAGCAACCAGGTATTGTGACCATAGCAACCAGGGACTGTATCTATAACTACTGGTTACTGTAGCCATTACAACCAGGTACTGTAACCATATCAACCAGGTATTGTGACCATAGCAACCAGGGACTGTAGCCATAACTACTGGGTACTGTAGCCATTACAACCATGTACTGTAACCATATCAACCAGGTATTGTGACCATAGCAACCAGGGACTGTATCTATAACTACTGGGTACTGTAGCCATTACAACCAGGTACTGTAACAATAGCAATCAGGTATTGTAACCATAGCAACCAGGTACTGTAACCAAACCAACAGCTAGCCATAGCAACCAGTTACTGTAACTCAACCAACCAGGTTGCCATTGCAATGAGGTACTGTAACCAAACCAACAGGTAGCCATAGCAACAAGTTACTGTAAACAAACCAACCAGGTTACTGTAGGAACCTGGTAGTGTCATGCAAACAACCAGGTTACAGTACCTGGTTGCTACGGTAACCTGGTTGTTTGCATGACACTACCAGGTTACCGTAGCAACCAGGTACTGTAACCAAACCAACCAGATAGCCGTAACCAACATAGTGTAACTGTAGCAGCCAGGTAGGTTTGACCTACAAGCAGATCATCATAACTTTGGGATTTGACTCATCAGACAAATTTACAGCAATCCCCATACATCTTCATTGTTATATTGTCTTATGAATTTTGCACATTTGTATTGTAGTTAACATCATCAACTTCAACCCCCCCCCCAGGTACCACATCTCCCTGGTGGAGCTGTTGGCAGCCTGTGCGGAGGGGAAGAACGTTTACACTGAGATCAAATGCACCTCACTGCTGCCGCTGGAGGACGTGGTGCGAGTGGTGACACACGAGGACTGCATCACCGAGGTGTGTGTGTGTGTGTGTGTGTGTGTGTTTCTCAACATGAAGGTAACCTATGCTAATATTGTCAGCTGCTGCTATGTGGCCACTCACTGACTCTCTGTCTGTCTCTCTGTCTGCCTGTCTGTCTGTCTGCCTGTCTGTCTGTCTGTCTGTCTGTCTGTCTGTCTGTGTGTCCAGGTGAAGGTGGCCTATGTGAACTTTGTGAATCACTGCTATGTGGACACAGAGGTGGAGATGAAGGAGATCTACACCTCCAACCACATCTGGAAACTGTTTGAGGACTTCACAGTCGACATGGCCAGGGTAACAACTGCACTGCTTTTTAATAAATCTCCCTCTTCCCTAAGGTCTCTCGTGCGGGTCCATCGTTCCAAACATGTTTCACGGCCGAGCTTTGTTCAAACCCACAGAACTTTATTTTAAATTCTAGTCCAGATCTCAAGGTTTCAGCCTGGTTCAGCCTGACCAAACATGTCAGGCTGAACTACAGAGAAATGTGTAGAAAATGATGCACAAGACATCTAGATTTTTTTTCCATTTGCTGTGATATTGCAGCGTCTTGGTTTGGATATTTCTCTCAGTCTCAGCAGCTGGAGCTTCAGTGAAGAGTTGGAACAGCAGATACAGAAAATTGATTAAAATTGCACTCATTGGCCTATGGGGGGCGCTATGGCATTTGTGTACTTGTTTGTCAATG
>NW_027283716.1:30000-40597 GCF_046629955.1 Centroberyx affinis
ACACTTAAGAACAAATTTGGCTGAAATTTGATCGCTCTCAGCCCCAAGGATCAGTTGATGTTGGTCTTGATCTGGATCTGAGATTTCCACCGTTAATGGAAGAGAGGCGAATGGAACGAAATGGACGCAACTTCCCTCTGACTGTGTGTGTGTGTGTGTGTGTGTGTGTGTGTGTGTGTGTGTGTGCGTGTGTGTGTGTGCAGGCGTGGAGCAGGAGCGGGACTGGGCGGCGGTGGCGGCGGTCCAGTGCCGTCTGGACAGAGAGGGAGGAACCCGGCTGTTCTCCGACCTGGTGATGAGCACCAAGAACGACAAGATCTTCCAGGAGAGCATCCAGCTGGCCATCTGCCTGCTGGAGGGAGGAACACCGAGATCCAGGTACACACACACACACACACACACACACACCACACACACACATTCTCTGTCTCTTTAATGATTACATAGGGTGGATACTTCATTGTGCTCTTCATTGCATCCCTGTAGCCACCTCTCTACTGTACAGTGCAGCTCTCTCTCTCTCTCTCTCTCTCTCTCTCCTCCCCCTCCTCTCTCTCTCTCTCTCTCTCTCTCTCTCTCTCTCTCTCTCTCTCTCTTCTCTCTCTCTCTCTCTCTCTCTCTCTCTCTCTCTCTCTCGTGTGTGTGTACTAGTTGCTTTCTTTATGGGGTAAAGAAAGCATGCATCCCATTTTATGTACAGATCTTGAGTTGCACCTAATGGAGAAATTTTAAATTACAGTCTAGAATGAATTCACAGTCACACAATATCATCTCACATCACAATACAATATTATCTCGATATGATGAGAAAACAACTTTTGTTTTGTCATGACAAGGTAATTAAGTCGTTATCTCAACATAACAAAAGAGAAAAAAAAAGTTAATGTACGTCCTTCTGACTGCCATAGGAAACAGCTTTCAGACCAACAAAAATTCAGTATAAATGGTCTTAGGTCCGGAAAAAACCCTTCAAACAAAGTTGGTATGAAAACATCCTTTCTCTCTCTCTCTCTCCTGCAGAACTCCTTCTATAAGCTGATGATGGGGGACAACAAGTCGGAGAAGTTCTTTAAGGTTCTGCATGAGCGGATGAAGGAAGCCCAGATGGACATAAAGGCCACAGTGTCTGTTAACGTGGGAGAGATGAGCCACAAGGCCAACGAGAAGGAGCTGGACGGTGAGACTAACTTCAGTCTGGCCTGGTCGAGTTAAAACTTGTTTAGTTTAACTTTTAGTATATATAGTCTTAATTTGGTCTAGGTTAAGTTAAGTTTTGAAGTGTAGTTTAGTCTAATTCAGTGTTCATTCAGCTTAAGTTTAGCCTAGTTTACTTTGAACTAATTTAGTTTTACTTTAGCCTAGTTTTGTTTAGTGTGATTTAGTTTAGTCTAGCTAAGTTTACTTCGATCTAATTTAGTTTGTTTAGTTTAAGTCTAGATTGGTTTAGGTTGGTTTAGTTTAGTCTAGCTATGTGTAGATTTGTCTAACTTAGTTTAACTTAAGGTTATGCCATGTTAGCGCAGTCTAGTGTGACTTCATTAGAGTGGTGAAATAAAAACTAAAATAGTCTCATATCCTTCTCCCTCTCTAAAGGTGGTTCTGGAGCGTTGGTACTTTCTGGTTCAGGAGGTCACTCCTTATTGGTCCAGGGACAGTCCATCGCCCCGGTAACCTCCTCCTTGCCAGCCCAGCCAATAGCGGAGCAGAGAGAGGTGGAAACAGAGATGGGACCTGCTGTTACCATCATGAAGCCGATTCTGAGGTTCCTACAGCTGCTGTGTGAGAACCACAACCAGGATCTACAGGTCAGTTATACTGACAACTAACTAACTAACTGAGAACCACAACCAGGATCTACAGGTCAGTTATACTGACAACTAACTAACTAACTGAGAACCACAACCAGGATCTACAGACCAGTTATACTGACAACGAACTCACTAACTGAGAACCACAACCAGGTCTACAAGTCAGTTATACTGACAACGAACTCACTAACTGAGAACCACAACCAGGTCTACAAGTCAGTTACACTGATAGCTAACTAACTAACTAACTAATTAACTAACTAACTCAGTGCTCTGTGAGAACCAACTGCACACTCAGTAACTGACTTAAGACTGGGACACATTACCCATTTTTGAGGCCGATATGCCAACGATTTGAGATCGGGCAGAGTCGGCGATAGTCCAGGGTAGTCCAGGGTCGTCCAGGGTCTTCCAGGGTCTTCCAGGGTCGTTCAGGGTTGTTCAGGGTAGTCTAGGGTAGTCCAGGGTAATCCAGGGTCGTCCAGGGTAGTCCAGGGTCTTCCAGGGTAGTCCAGGGTCTTCCAGGGTCGTCCAGGGTCGTCCAGGGTAGTCAAGGGTCTTCCAGGGTAGTCCAGGGTCGTCCAGGGTCATCCAGGGTCGTCCAGGGTAGTCCAGGATCATCCAGGGTTGTCAAGGGTCTTCCAGGGTAGTCCAGGGTCGTCCAGGGTAGTCCAGGATCGTCCAGGGTCGTCCAGGGTAGTCCAGGGTAGTCCAGGGTAGTCCAGGGTCATCCAGGGTCATCCAGGGTCTTCCAGGGTTATCCACGGTCTTCCAGGTTAGTCCAGGATCGTCCTGGGTCGCTCTGTGTAGTCGCACCTGTAATTGTTATGTATGTGGAAGTGAAAGACTCAAATCTCTCTTATGATCCCAATCGGCAACATCGCGATTAAATCAAACATCTTAACAGCATTTTTCAATAGCCAATGAAGATTGCAACAGACGAAGCAAGAAGGAAAAATTACGTAAGTGTAAACACAAAATCCAACGTGTTCAATGGCTGAGCCAGGAAAGGAAAAGAAACCTGAATGTGTTCTCAGTCTTTTTTTTTCATGCAAATTGCAACACAAACCACAATTGCTGCAAGCCATATGGGTTGCATGTTTATTTTTGTTATTTTATCAAAATATTGCGGAAAAAAACATTCTCACGCGTGCAGGTGAACCACAAAAAATTACATTCTCAATCATGCTCAATCTTTTCATTGTCGTTTATGACTATGATAATCTTTTAATGTGTCCCCAGCTTTACTGACAGACTGAGGGATTGAATGACTAAGTAACTGACTTGTTATATAATTGACTCTAACCAACTGACTGAATTACTGAGTGATTGACTGGTGTGTGTTTGCAGAACTTCCTGCGCTGCCAGAACAATAAGACCAACTACAACCTGGTGTGTGAGACCCTTCAGTTCCTGGACATCATGTGTGGAAGCACCACCGGAGGCCTGGGCCTGCTGGGCCTCTACATCAACGAATCAAACGTCCACCTGATCACCCAGACCCTGGAGACGCTCACCGAGTACTGCCAGGGCCCCTGCCAGGAGAACCAGGTAGATCCATCTATCACCAAGACATAGAACCAGGTAGAACCATCTATCACCAAGACATAGAACCAGGTAGAACAATCTATCACCGAGACATAGAACCAGGTAAAACAATCTATCACAGAGACATACAACCAGGTAGCACAATCTATCACAGAGACACAGAACCAGCTAGAATAATCTACCAGGGAGATATAGAACCAGGTAGACTAATCTATCACAGAGATATAGAACCAGGTAGAACCATCTATCGCCGAGACATAGACCAGGTAGAACAATCTATTACCAGGACGTAGAACCAGGTAGAACAATCTATCACCAGGACATAGAACCAGGTAGAACCATCTATCACCGAGACATAAAACCAGGTACAATAATCAATCACTGTTTTATACAGCCAGGTAGAATGATCTATCATCGAGACATAGAACCAGGCAGAATAATCTATCACAGAGATGTAGAACCAGGTAAACCATTCACAGATCAAGTAGTAGAAGTAGATTCTACTACAGTACCATTTATTGTCCTGAACAACATACATTCAGTTTTCAAGGCCAGTGCAGAAAACATTGTCCACCATAAACAACATACAACATCCGGTGTGTGTGTGTGTGTGTGTGTGTGTGTATGTGTGTGTGTCTGTGTGTGTGTGTTCCAGACTTGCATCGTGACCCATGAGTCCAACGGTATTGACATCATCACAGCGCTGATCCTGAATGACATCAGTCCTCTGTGTCGCTACCGCATGGAGATGGTGCTGCAGCTGAAGGTATCTGTCTACACACTGTACTGTACCCAGGTGTGACCAAGTCAACTTCACTCCAGTCCCAAGTCAGTCTCAAGTCTTGAGGCACAAGTCTCAAGTCAAGTCCCAAGTCTAAATGTAGATTACCAAGTCAAGTCCAAGTCATTAAAGTCAAGTCTCAAGTCTAAATGTAGAACAGCAAGTCAAGTCAGAACAAATCAAGAGTCCAGTATCAATTTAATATCTTAAAGAAAACTAAATATCTAGGACTTTTCAATGCAATATGGTTTTAATAGGATAAAAACTTGGTAAGAGCATCATGAGTTTGATTTCTATAATCAGTTTCAATTTCAATAAATTCAATCATTCCATACAAATTCAGAAAACAGAATTTAAATTCAGTCGTCTGCTGGAACAAATCTCATCACTTTCAATCTGAGTCATTTACACAAACACAAGATCTCAAGTCAAGACTTTAGAAACCTTTTCAAGTCATCAGAGTACAAGTCAGAGTCAAGTCACCAGAACCCAAGTCAAGTCAGTCTCAAGTCTTGAGGCACAAGTCTTAAGTCAAGTCCCAAGTCTAAATGTAGATTACCAAGTCAAGTCCATGTCATTAATGTCAAGTCTCAAGTCTAAATGTAGAACAGCAAGTCAAGTCAGAACAAATCAAGAGTCCAGTATCAATTTAATATCTTAAAGAAAACTAAATATCTGGGACTTTTCAATGCAATATGGTTTTAATAGGATATAAAAACTTGGTTGTTGTTGACAGTTGTTGACTGTTGTTGTCTCCGGTTGCCAGGACAACGCCTCCAAGCTGCTGCTGGCTCTGATGGAGAGTCGTCACGACAGCGAGAACGCAGAGAGAATCCTGTTCAACCTCCGACCCAGAGAGCTGGTCAGAACGCCTTCCTTCCTTTGTTCCTTCTTTCCTTCCTTCTGTCTTTCCTTCCCTATATTCCTTTTTCTAATTTTCCTTCCTTCCATCCTTCCCTCCATCCTTCTCTCCATCCTTCCCTCAATCCTTTCATATTTCTTTACTTATATTCCTCTTTCTTCATCTCTTTTTTCCTTTCCCCCTTTCTTCCTTTTAGCACTTCCTTCTTTCCTTACTTCCTTCCCTACATTTATCATTCTTTTTCTCATTTTCCTCCTTAACCTCTCCTCCCTTCCTTCCTTCCTTTGCCTCTATATCTCATTCCTTTTTTCTCCTTCCTTCCTTCTGTTCTTCCTTACATTTTCTCTATTATGACAAGTTACATTTTGTTATTTCAAAGCATTTAATTCCATCAGTATTTTGTCATTTATTTTGATAAAACTTAAGGGAATATATGTAATTTGTGTTAATATAACTTCGACCATAATTTTGCCTGTGCGTATGTGTGTGTGTGTGTGTGTGTGTGTGTGTGTGTGTGTGTGTGTGTGTGTGTGTGTGTGTGTGTGTGTGTGTGTGTGCGTGCGTGCGTGCGTGCGTGCGTGCGTGCGTGTGTGTCCAGGTGGAGGTGATAAAGAAGGCCTACCACCAGGAGAGTGAGTTTGAGGGGGGGGAGGTTTCCCCCAAAGAGGTGGGACACAACATCTACATCCTGGCACAGCAGGTACAAACTCAGCTCCTCATTGGCTGGCTCAATAGTTCCGTGCTTCACTATTGGCTGAGTCAATCAAACGTCTGGTTTGTTTTGCAGAGATCTAGTGTTACTCCTGTTTCTACCTTGTAAACGTGTGATCAGTTATTTAACCATTGTTTGTTTTGTAGTAAATAAACTGTAGTGTATATGTTTATTTAATGTTCTGATTGTTTGTGTGTTTGTTTGTCATCAGCTGGCCAGACACAACAAGATCTTGCTGCACCTCCTCAAACCTCCCAAGAAGAGCAAGGAGGAGGGAGAGGAGGGCATCTCCTCCATGGTAAACACCTCCTGTTTGTTTGTTTCTCTTTCTTTCTTTCTTTCGTTCTTTCAACACTCCTCTGTCTCATGTCTTAATGCGTCACAGTCAGATTACATCACTGATTCGGTGCATTACTGAAACTTGGGCTCTGTTCACACTGCAGGACTTCAGGCTCAGCTCTGACTTGCTGCTTGTATCTGATTGTTTTGGATGACTGTTCATATCTTTTGTAGGATGAAACTCATATCCCATAATACTGTGAACTGACAGTGATGAGCAGAGTAACAATAACAAAAGACGTCACATCAGTCCTCCGGTCCTCCGGTCTCATCCTGTCTCCTGTCTGTCTGCAGCTGAACCTGAACAACCGGCCTCTGTCTCAGATGTTGAAGTCCACGGCTCCAGCTGCTGTGGTGGAACAAGATCCACTGGAGTACTATGAGCAGCTGACCGCCCAGATAGAGGTACTACTACTGATACTGATACTGATACTGATACTGATAATACTACTACTACTGATAATACTACTACTGCTGATAATACTACTACTACTGATACGGATACTGATACTGATACTGATAATACTACTACTACTGATACTAGTACTACTACTAATACTACTTATACTACTGATACTGATACTACTACTACTACTACTACTACTAATACTACTGATACTGATACTACTACTACTACTACTACTGATACTGATACTACTACTACTACTACTACTGCTACTACTACTGATACTGATACTACTACTACTACTACTACTACTACTACTACCAATACTGCAACTACGACTACCACTGCTACTACTACTGCTACTTTTACTAGTGATGCTACTACTACTAATACTGATACTATTGCTACTACAACTACTACTACTACTACTTCTAGTACTGTTACTATTAATAAAAAGACAATATTGGCTCCATATATCGGTCTAACCCTGGTGACAATAAAAGGAAAATACATAAAATATTATCACCTCTCTCTCCCTCTCTCTCTCTTTCCTTCCCTCCTTCTCTCCCTCTCGTTCTCTCTCTCTCCCTCTCTCTCTCTCCCTCTCCCTCCCTCTCTCCCTCTCTCTCTCTTTCCCTCCTTCCCTCCCTCTCTTTCTCTCTCCCTCTCTCTCTCTCTCTCTCCCTCCCCTCCCTCCCTCCCTCCCTCCCTCCCTCTCTCTCTCTCTCTCCCTCCCTCCCTCTCTCTCTCTCCCTCCCTCTCTCTCTCTCTCAATCTCTCTCTCTCTCCCTCCTCTCTCTCTCTCTCTCTCCCTCCCTCTCTCTCTCTCGCTCTCTCTCTCTCCCTCCCTCTCTCTCTCTCCCTCCCTCCCTCCCTCCCTCCCTCCCTCTCTCTCTCTCTCTCCCTCCCTCCCGCTCTCTCTCTCTCTCTCTCTCTCTCAATCTCTCTCTCTCTCCCTCCCTCCCTCTCTCTCTCTCCCTCAATCTCTCTCTCTCTCTCTCTCTCTCTCTCTCTCTCCCTCTCTCTCTCTCTCCTCTCTCTCTCTCTCCAGATAGTGAGAGAGGACCGCAGCATGGAGCAGATTGTGTTTCCTGTCCATCCGATCTGTGAGTTCCTGACTGAGGAATCCAAGTTCCGCGTCTTCAACACCACCGAGCAAGACGAGCAGGGGTCAAAGGTCACGCACTTCTTCGACCAGGCCTCCTTCCTCCACGGAGAGATGGAGTGGCAGAAGAAGCTAAGGAGTGAGAGGAAAAAAGACACACACACAGACATAAACACACAAGCACACGCACAAATCTATACAGACACACACACTTTAGTGTACAAAGAAGACATACACATACACATACACATACACACAGACACTTAAGCATGCATCCTAATACACACAAACCACACACACACACATACACACACACACACTTTACATTTTGTTGATGTAATGTATAATCCACATGTCAATGAAAATGTATGATAATGTTTGTCACTAGAATGGAAATGTTAAAAATAGTCACATGAATATCAGAGTGTGTATAGCATCCGCTAATGTTTGCCTTAATGTGTGTGTGTGTGTGTGTGTGTGTGTGTGTGTGTGTGTGTGTGTGTGTGTGTGTGTGTTCAGGTATGCCGGTGTTGTACTGGTTCTCCAGGAGGATGACTCTGTGGGGTTCCATCTCCTTCAACCTGGCCGTTTTCATCAACCTCATCATCGCCTTCTTCTACCCCTTCGACTCTGGACAAGGTACTGCTGCTAGTACTACTACTACTACTACTACTACTACTACTGCTAAAGCTACTGCTACTACTACTGTACTACTGCAGCTACTACTGCTGCATTTATTCTGGATCTTGGCTGGTCTGTCAGTGTTGATACTAACTGTATCTCTCCTCTCCTCTCCTCCTCTCCTCTCCTCTCATCCTCTCCTTCCCTCCCCTCTCCTCCTCTCCTCCTCCTCAGTCGGAGCGATAGATGACTCCATGTTGCTGATGTTGTTCTGGATCCTGACTGGTCTGTCGGTTCTGGGTTTGTTCTCTCAGCGTTACGGCCTCAGACCGCTAACAGTGGCTCTGATACTGAGATCCATCTACCACCTGGGCATAGGCAACACACTCATACTGCTGGGGATGCTCAATGTAAGAAAACTACATTACCAATCTACCACCTGGGCATAGGCAACACACTCATACTGCTGGGGATGCTCAATGTAAGAAAACTACATTACCCATCTACCACCTGGGCATAGGCAACACACTCATACTGCTGGGGACGCTCAATGTAAGAAAACTACATTACCCATCTACCACCTGGGTATAGGCAACACACTCATACTGCTGGGGACGCTCAATGTAAGAAAACTACATTACCCATCTACCACCTGGGTATAGATAACACATTCATACTGCTGGGGATAATAATTGTAAGAAAAAACTACATTACCCATCTACCATCTGGGTATAGATAACACATTCATACTGCTGGGGATAATAATTGTAAGAAAAAACTACATTACCCATCTACCAACTGTGTATAGATAACACATTGATACTGCTGGGGACACTCAATGTAAGAAAACTACATTACCCATCTACCACCTGGGCATGGGGAACACACTCATACTGCTGGGGGGGATGCTCAGTGTAAGAAAAACTACATTACCCATCTACCACCTGGAAATAGGTAACACACTCATACTGCTGGGGACGCTCAATGTAAGAAAACTACATTACCCATCTGCCACCTGGGTATAGGGAAGACAGTCATACTGCTGGGGACGCTCAATGTAAGAAAACTACATTACCCATCTACCACCTGGGTATAGGGAACACATTCATACTGCTGGGGATAATTATTGTAAGAAAAAACTACATTACCCATCTACCAGATTAGCATTAAGAACACATACTGTTGGGGACGCTAAATGTAACACACTACATTACCCACGTGCCACCTGGGCATAGAAAACATTATCCTACTGCTGGGGACTCTAAATCAGGAGTACTTTTTTATTGAAGGTCCACTTATGAATTTAACACAAGTTCAAAGGTCCAGAACAATGCCAGTAAAACACACCGACATAAATCAATGTCCATAACATAATTTAAACATACCTTTAAGTACACACATTCAATACTACAGTATGGTGGCTTGAATCAGTGGAGAAATGGCTGTTTGCCTGTAACCAGTGCCTTGAACCTGGGCACTTGGGCACTGACCCAGTTGTTCATTGGTCAAACTGCTGCTGTAGGAGTTTTTAACAATGTTCATCATGGAAAATCCAGATTCACATCGATATGTGGAACCAAACATGGCGACACATGAATGGCCGCCTTCTGAAGGTGGGGAACATCTGCTGCAGTAACGCAATCGGCGACCCGCCTCGCTTTGAAAAAAGTAGCAGAAACGAAGCGAAGTGGTAATGTGTTGTTTGTTGCCAGGCAACCAAAGTAGTGCTGAGTTGTTCTCTTGAGAAGTGACGTATGACGCGCTGATTTTATCCGCTCAAGTTAAACTGTTTTCAACTCTTTGCGCGATCCACTGTGCAGCCGGTGGTGAGCGGGGGAATCTGCGCCCCTTCCATAGGAAAATAGTGGCTGACGGGCGTGCGGCACACACAAAGACAAAGACACACACACACACACACACACACACACACACACACACACACACACACACACACACACACACACACAAGCGGCTCCGTGAAAGTAAAAATCAAGGATGGTTAACTTGCGCTCTGCAATGTGTGTCACACGTTCAATCACAGAACGCGTCAGACACAAGGTCCGGTCCGGATTGATTTTGAAGTCCGGTCCGGAGTTTGAGAAGCCCTGCTCTAAATTAACAACTAAATGTAATAAAAACTACATCACCCATCTACCACCTGGGCATAGAACTTGGGCTACAACTTGGAAGCGTTAGTGTGTTTAACTCATTGGAACGCCCACATTCACAACTCATTATGTAACAGTAAAATTAGAAATAAACAAAAAAAACATTAGTTGTATTTGCTCACGTATTGTTCCTCCACTCTCCTGATAACCTGCTGTCATGTGTCATGTTTCCTCCAGCTGATCAATAAAGTTGTGTTCGTGGTGAGCTTTGTGGGGAACAACGGGACGTTCATCATGGGATATAAAG
>NW_027283717.1:0-44132 GCF_046629955.1 Centroberyx affinis
GAATCTACGTTTTGAATGTATCCTGTTCATGTGTGACAGGTTTTAGGTTTAGGGTGCGTTTGTTTTGAGCTCCCTGTCCTCCCTGTGTCCGCAGCCACAGGACGGGTACCGCATGGTGCAGCAGTTCCAGTTCCTGGGCTGGCCGATGTACCGCGACACGCCCGTCTCCAAGCGCTCCTTCCTCAAACTCGTCCACCAGGTCGACAAATGGCAGGAGGAGTACGACGGGGGGAGGGGCGCACCGTGGTGCACTGCCTGTAAGAGCACACACACACACACACACACACACACACACACACACACTGTAAAAACACACATTAAAACGTTTATTCTACTACTAACAATAAGCTGAAATTGTTCCTCTGTGCTCATTAGTGATGTTTTGTCTCCATCTAGTGGTGGAAACAGGGAACAACACACTGACTCAATGTAACTCAATACAAGCACAGTGCATGTGTGTGTGTGTATTTCTTCTACTTCTTTTTCTTTTTCTTCTTCTGCTCTTAAAATAATCAATCTCTTCCTTAGAAGACTGTAAGTCCTAGAACAACCAAATTTGGCAGATAGGTTTCAAATCTCCCCCACTGCTCCGGCAACAAAAATACCCTGATCGTCCAGGTGGTGGCGCTTCAACAAGCAACTTTACTTTCGTTTTGGCCAAGAACTAAAATCAAACTTTCCCCCCTTCTGAATCCCTGGCTCAAGCTGAATCCATCACACACACTGCTGTTCATTTCCACCATGATAGTTTTTCCACCATTTTGAATTCTGTGCAAAAACCTTTTTGTTGTTTCTCCAGAAAAGTTGATCTAATTCTGCACACAGCATATCTGGACTTCCTAAATTATGCTTGATGCTAGAGCAGCCAAACCTCAGACACATATTTGGGATGCACTGCAAAGTGTGACAGGCCACATCTGGTCCTGCTCCATGGCGCCACCTTCAGGCCAACATTGCAGTAGCTTTTGTTTTTTTTAATTATTTCTCCTCCAAAGTTGACTCAATCTCCACCAAACTTTCCACACAGCATGACTGAGCGGCCTGCATCATGTCTCTTTCAGAGTTCAGATCCTGAAACTGTTTGGCCTTGATGCATCAATAAATTGATGACAAAGATGTGCAAACATGTAGGGAGCATGGAGGGATTACTGAACGGGCCGACCGGGCACAGACCCAGGGGCCCAAGAGCTCAGGGGGCCCCTGAGCCAGAGCCTGATACATGATGTCACTAACTTTACATTTACTGCCACATAGTCGAAGGCTTAGTCATTTATTTATTTACCAAAGCCCCAAATTCCCCCATAATAACCTAAATATTTGTTTCAAGGTGTCACATGGCTCTGTCACAGTGAGTGTTCCCCTCAGTTTATCTATAGCGCTTTAGCAGTAAAGCTCTGCATCATTGTCCAAAGGCCTCGTAATGTAAAGTCATGGTTTACCAAGACCCCAAAATGTTGTTTTCCTCTCCTGATCTGTCAGTAGACCCACTGACTCACACCATGCAGCTGCTGTGTGGCCAGACAGTAGATTCTGGGGCATTACAGGCAATCAGAGGCATTTTGCACTTTAAAATATGTTTTTTAGGCCTAGAATAATATGTGTTTGCACCTTGTAATTCCTTCCTTAGTAGCTCTCTGTGCCCATGGGCCCTTTGTCTCATAATCCGCCTGGTAGGGAGGCTCCTGAATGCTTTATGTCACAGCAGGCACATTTAGTAAATAGGTTTTAAAGATGCATTCACTAATATTGTGGACAGTGTGGAGTGTGGACAAGGTAGAATGGATTACAAATTACAAATCAAATAAGGACGGAATTTGCCGGTCCGGCAGACTGAAATGAGAACCATGCAGACTCAACTCTAAATTACATCCATATTCAGTGTAACTGTATCCTGGCTGATCCTGCCTGCTCCACCTTCCAGTCTTAGTGAATGCAGCTTTAAATCTCCTTCACTGAGGCAACAAACATTAACCCAGTTAGCCTCTTGGTGGCGCTACAGCATGCAGCTTTACATGTTGGCCAATAACTCTTAAACTGTAAGGTCTGGGATCTGATTTTGATCTGAATCAGTGACTCAACACAAAGCCATTGTTGGTATTGCTTTTTATTTCAGTCGTGACAGTTTTCTGCCATTTTGAATGATATGCCATACCTGACAACCTAAACAAAATGTACTACTACTACTACTACTACTATTACTACTGCTATACTACTACTACTACTACTATTACTACTGCTATACTACTACTACTACTGCTGCTGCCACTTATTCTACTACTTCTACTATCAATAATGAGCTGAAATGGTCTCTGCTCATTAGTGATGTTTTGTCTCCATCTGGTGGTGGAAACAGAGAACAACACACTGACTCTACCCTGCTGTCTTTTGTCCTTTGCCTTCTACCTCTACTACTCTTCCTTCCCTTCTCCTTCTCTTCTCTCTTTTCCTTTTCCCTCTCCTTCTGCATCTCATTATCTCTCTTCCTTTTTTACTTTCTCTCTTCTCCTCCTCCTCTCCTCCTCTCCTTTTTTCTCTCCTCTCCTCTCCTCTCCTCTCCTCTCCTCCTCTCCTCTCCTCTCCTTTCCTCTCCTCGTCCTCCTCTCCTCTCCTTTCCTCTCCTCGTCCTCCTCTCCTCTCCTTTCCTCTCCTTTCCTCTCCTCTCCTCGTCCTCCTCTCTTCTCCTCTCCTCTCCTCTCCTCTCCTCTCCTCTCCTCTCCTCTCCTCTCCTCTCCTCTCCTCCTCCTCCTCTCCTCTCCTCCTCTCCTCCCCTCCTCTCCCCTCCTCCCCTCCTCCTCTCCTCTCCTCTCTCCCCTCCCCTCCTCTCCTCTCCTCCTCCTCTCCTCTTTTCTCTCCTCTTCTCTCTCCCCTCCTCTCCTCTCCTCTCCTCTCCTCTCCTCTCCTCTTTTCTCTCCTCTCCTCTCTTCTCTCCTCTCCTCTCCTCTCCTCTCCTCTCCTCTCCTCTCCCCTCTCCTCTCCTCTCCTCTCCTCTCCTCTCCTCTCCTCCTCCTCCTCTCCTCTCCTCCTCAGGAATGGAGGAGGTCGTAGTGGGGTTTTCTGCAGTATCAGTATTGTGTGTGAGATGTTACGACAGCAGCGCTGCGTTGATGTTTTCCACGCTGTCAAAACACTGAGGAACAACAAACCCAACATGGTGGACCTGCTGGTAACACACACACACACACACACACACACACACACACACACACACACACACACACACACACACAGTAATACTACTACTGTTTCTATGTTCTAGGTTGGTTCTAGATCGGTCTAACCCCGCTGATGTACATCTCTCTCTCTCTCCTCTCTCTCTTCTCCCCCCCCCACCTCTCTCTCTCTCTCTCTCTCTCTCTCTCTCTCTCTCTCTCCCCCCCCCCCCCCCCCCCCTCTCTCTCTCTCTCTCTCCCTCTCTCTCCCAACAGGAACAGTATAAGTTCTGTTATGAAGTCGCTCTGGAGTATCTCAACTCTGCTTAGCCTCACCAGGGAACACTCCTCCTCCTCCTCCTTCTTCCTCTTCCTCTCTCCTTCGTTCCCCTGCTCAAGATGTGCAGAGTTTGACAGGAGGAAGAGGAGAATGAGGAAGATGAGGAATAGGAGGAGGAGGAAGGGGAGGAAGAGGAGGGCATCAGCTACTGACTGAGGGCAATGAGAAAGAGGAGGAGAAGAAGAAGGACTAAAGAGATGAAATCAGGAATAAGAGGAGGAGGAAGAGGAGGAGGAAGAGGAGGTTTTTGCACTGCCTTGTGTGACTCTGAACTGATGACTGCGAGCATGGACACACACACACACACACACACACACACACACACACACACACACACACACACACACACACTCAATCAGCCTGACTGGATTCTAGTCCCTTCACTCCCCACAATATGCTACTTTACCACCCTGCCACACACACACACACACACACACACACACACACACCCTCTGCCAGGTCAGTGTGTCTCTGAGCTCCAATGGACTCACAACCTTATTATTAGTATTATTATCATCACTATCATTATTATTATTATTATTATTATTATTATTGTTAATAATAATAGTAATCATCGCCATGTGTCACCATACGCTGTTGAATCTGTTTTTTATTTTCTCGATGTTTGTTGAAGCAGCTGAAACAAAAAGAACCAAAATGACGACAGACAGGAAGGAAAAGCTTCTCCGTGTCTCCGCCTCTTCAGGCTCATGAGACTCTTCACAAATTCATATTTCTACAATGTTTTTGGATTGAAGCTGCTGATAGCTGTTGGGTCGATATTTAATATTTTCATGCCAAACAATCCCCAGTATTCAGTGTTTCCTCCTGAATTTAATTCTCGTCAGGGTGGAAAAGCCTCGGAAACATTTGGATAAAACCCAGGAGGATGATGATAATTATAATCATGATCATAATAATAAAACATATTCATCCATACCTGTGGGGAATCTGATCAAAATGTCTCATCACATTAAATTCAGGTTCAGGGCGTACCGGTGCAGTATTGATCAATTCTACAATCAATATGGAATCAAACTGCATCATATCCATCACATCAGACTGGACCGGATCCCATTTTTAATAACAGGACGATATCTGCAACCCCAAATATCAGTTTAAATCTAGTTGTCATGTGATTGAGTTTGTTCTCTGTCATGTGATTCCTCTTCTGGTCACATGACTTCATGACTGAAGATTCATTCGGAGCTGTTCAGTGACTAAACAGTCACATGCTAGAGGACAGAATCATCTCTGGTTTTAAATATTGAGGAATGAACATCAACATTTTTTTTTCTTTCAAAACAAAACAGATATATAGAGATATACAGATCCTGGTTTAAGTGTCACCGTCCGTCCGTCCGTCCGTTTCGGTGGTCTTTGATCCCTGCTGTTGCCAATGGCGACAAAAAAAACATGAACTGGATTCGAAAAACACTTGACAACGTCGTGTTCTGAGTAAATCCAGAACAAATCCTTGTATATTTGCTCGGGTCATTTGTTTAAACTCAGAACGCGACTCGGTTTCACCCGCACACGTGTTGCATTCAGGTTGTGAGTTTCTCTGTTGGTTTGTTGTGTTTTGTGTGAACTGATGCGTTCTGACGGTTTCCTCAGCAGTTTGGTGCTTTGGACAGTGCATGAGGCTGAGCTGTTAATAATGTACATAGAGGAGGAGGGAGCAGGCAGAAGAATATTTATTCCTTCAGTTGTTCTTGCTGTTGATGTTGTTGTCGTCGTTCTTGTGAAGCACACAGAGAGAGACAATCATGTTGGAGGTTCAGAACCGGGGTTAGACCGGGTTCTCTCTGTTCCACCATCAGAACCGGGGTTAGACCGGATTCTCTCTGTTCCACCATCAGAACCGGGGTTAGACCGGGATCTTACTGTTCCACCATCAGAGCCAGGGTTAGACGGGGTTCTTAACTTTGCAGACCCCAGGTTAGACAGGGTTCTTACAGTTCCACCAGGTTCTTATTGCTCCACCATCGAAACCCAGGTTAGACCAGGTTCGTAACTTTCCATAACCCGGGTTAGACCAGGTTCTCAATTTTCCAGAACCAGGGTTGGACCAGGTTCCTACTGTTCCACCATCAAAACCCAGGTTAGAACAGGTTCCAGTTTCTCACTGTTGCACCCTCAGGCCGAGTGTTACACTGGGTTCTCACTGTTCCACCATCAGAACCAAGGTTAGACTGGGATCTTAACTTTGCAGACCCCAGGTTAGACCGAGTTCTGACTGTTCCACCATCAGAACCAGGGTTAGACCAGGATCTTAACTTTGCTGACCCCGGGTTAGACAGGGTTACCGTTACACCAAGTTCCTACTGTTCCACCATCAAAACCCAGGTTAGACCAGGTTCTTAACTTTCCAGAACCATGGTTAGACCAGGTTCTTACTGTTCCACCATCAGAACCAGGATTAAACCTGGTCTTCCTAAATTTGTATAATGAGTATAATATTTTGTTCGGACCCCAAACATTTCTGGTAGAGAGTATGACAGAGAGACATGACAGAGGAAACGCTGAAACCCCAGTGCATGACAGTCTAACCCCGGTGACATACAGGTCTGGGTCGGTCTAACCCCAGTGACGTACAGGTCTGGGTCTGTCTAACCCAGGTGACGTACAGGTCTGGGTCGGTCTAACCCAGGTGACGTACGGGTCTGGGTCGGTCTAACCCAGGTGACGTACAGGTCTGGGCCGGTCTAACCCAGGTGACGTACGGGTCTGGGTCGGTCTAACCCCGGTGACGTACGGGTCTGGGTCGGTCTAACCCCGGTGATGTGCGGCTCTGGTGTTGATGAGGACGTGTTGTATTGGAAAACTTTTATTTATGTTGTATGATTCCAAACTACTTACAAATAAAAATATATACACACCTTGACTGGAGTCTGTCGCCTTTCTGTGCTTACTGTGTGTCAACATACTACATGTCATTATGGACAGCTTTTAAAAAGTTTAAAACCTACCCTAAAAATCCTTTAATATGTTTACAGTTTTTCTTGATTGCCAAGACACATTTCTTGAAATTATGCTTCATTTCCCAAAACTCTAAACACAAATGCATAACTGCACACTCATCTTCACAAACTTCAAACTTCCATGTTAAAACCAAAGTCTCCACTCAAAACCATGTGATCTTACATCTAAACCAAACTTTGCCTTCAGACATCACACTAAAGCCATCAAATACACACACACTACAAAGCAGCCATGACACACTGGTGAGATCAATTCAAAACACTGCTGTAAAAACCTGTTACTGCAATGAATAATGGCTCTTATGGTTTTCCCCCAGAACAACCTCTTTACATGATGAACACAATATAAAGACACAACACATGTATACATTTTCAAAATGTTTAATTCCTCAATGTACTGTAGTAAAATAAACTGAAGTTGAGTGAAAAGGTAACTGTACTGTAAAAATATGCAACTGATAAAGAACGTAGAATACAGTAAAGTAATTTCCATGTATTTACCAATATAAACCAATGAAAAAAAAAACAGTTTGTACATAAAGAAAGAAATCACATTTATTCTGCCTCAGCATCCAGATTTGAGATTCGTGCAATCTCATCAGAAACTATTTGTCTCCTTGCCCTTCCTCTTCTTCTTCCACCTCCTCTCCTGTGTCCTCTTCCTCTACCTTCAGGTCTTTGTGGATCCATTGTTCCAAAACAAGTGAACTGACCCATGGCCCTTTTATCTATCTATCTATCTATCTATCTATCTATCTATCTATCTATCTATCTATCTATCTATCTATCTATCTATCTATCTATCTATCTATCCTGAGGTTCTGATTGATGTGTGAACAATTTTGACTCTTAGTGTTTGCACCTGGGGAATTGTGTGTTAATTGGGTTCAAGCTGTGATGACTTGAGTTAATGATATTGAATGCCAGTGCTTTCTAAATGAGCACATGGTGAAGGGATTTGTGTGTAGAGTTTTTCACAAAAAGTTCAACAAATCTGAATTGTGTGAAAACAGGGGAATAGTGTTTATAGTTTTGGGAAATGGGTTTGTCTTTTGGTAGAATGCGTCATGGTTTGGGATGTTTAGTTAACAGGCCCAGTTATAGTGTGTAAGCAATCGAGAAAAACTGTAAAGGACAATACCAGTGTAATTTTTTTTTTTTTCTGATCTCACTGTACTTCCACAGTCAGAAGGGTTGGGGACTTAAATACCATCACCAATTGTGTGACTTTGATATAAAAAAAATACAGCACCACAATTTTTTTTTTTTTTTTTTTCTGGAAAGGATTGACAGACGATGAAAAAAACAGCTAGTTGGGAAAGTGGGAGGGGCTTACAGGTTTTCACAACTGGGGCACGTTCAATCTAAATACGGTGTGCACCGTTTTGCTACGGTTTCCGGGTTGAACGTCATGTTTCCTCGAAGCGGTGTGAAACGGGCTTTGAGGTACGTTGTTTCTCGTTTGGTGGGTGTGTCAGATCTGTTACCCAATCAGCAGCGACGTGTATATAAACCCCGCCATATTAAAAAGGCAGTGCGCACCATGGATCCAACAAAAGTCCTTTACTAATGCGTCCACTGCAGCTTCCTGTCTGCAACAACTGAACTAATTAGAAGACATGTTTGTATCTTTTGATATTGTTTGTACCATTGTAGAGTGACACTTTCATAAACTTTTCTACTCCACTCTACTCCTCTATATATAATGGTAAATATTACAATATCATATCACAACAACAGTGATTAGCAATAATGATAGGCCTCATAATAAAATAATTAGCTCATATAGATCCTAACGCAGTCTCGAAGGTAAGAAGTGGATTATCCTTCACCTGAAATGTTTACCTTTTCATCCTGAAATGCAAATGAGGCAAATGTTGGATCACTACAATTAGGAAGCACAGTTTCCACAAACCCCTTCACTCCATCAGGATGTTCTCTGCTATTCTGGACGGCAAGTGCAGCGACTGTAACATCGAGCGTGTTTTGTAGTATTAAACACATATTTAAAGAACGCAACGCAATGGCCTCCTCAGCTGCCGTAGTTGCAACGCTTGCGTAACACAACAGGATGTTCAACGCACCACCGTTTCCGTTTAAATAAACGTTTTGCTACGTTTTGTCGGGGCTGAACGCAGGGCTGGTTATACACTAAAACTGGAACTTGGGACACAATCACTGAAACCTGAAACTCATGAATCAAATCCCTAAACCAAGTCTGCAAACCTGCAAGCACATTTTCTGCTTTTCACTCAGTTTGTAATTCTCTATCACACGTTTTGTAAAACACGACACACAGTAATGTGTAGTTTTCTCTCATTCTCTACATGCGGCACAACATTCAAAAACTAAAATCTCATGTGTTCATTTGGAAGCACTGACATCCCAAATGCTAAAGTTCATTTACAACTGGCCACATCCTCTCATCACACATATAAACACTATCTGAATTGTTCACTCACACATCAGAGCTTTAGCTCTGTAAAAAAGGCCACAGGTGAGCTCTCTTGTTTTTGAGAACAATGTTGCAGTGAGAGCTAGAGGAAGAGGAGTGACAGTAAGAGGAGGAAGAGGAGGATGAGGACAAAGAAGAACAAGGAGAACAGTTATCTCAGATGAGATCTGGGTCGCTTTGGTTCACCATGTGGTCCGCTGAGCATGAGGGAGTCTGTGCAGAGAGTCCAGACCAACCTGAGCTTCACTGCTGCTTCCATCATACAGACATTCAGAGAACAGGCAAGTAGCCTCCTGTCTGCACCATGCTGCTGCTCTTTATACTGTAGTATACTGAAGTAGTAGTAGTAGTAGTAGTAGTAGTAGTAGTAGTAGTAGTAGTCCTACATATCAGTCGGTGATGGTTGGCCAATGTTACAGTAATGTGTCATTTCATATTGAAAAATAGAAATATTATTGTACCCTAGCCAATCACATCATGTTTTTAGATCTTCAGCAGTCTGTGTGAACAGCTTGTGATGCAGACGAGCTGTCCGACCCAAAGAGGCAGGATGCAGCCTCATTTTTTTTATCCTTTTTCTTTTTTTTCTGTTTTTCTCCTACTGCATTGTGTTTTGTATGTAGAACACTGCACATATCCAACACATTCAAGTGTTGAAATAAAGTATTTGGGCCTAACAATATTTGTGTATATATACATTACTGTAAAAGGTCTTTTGCAACAGGCTGCTGTGCATAAGTCTAACTCTGAACATGCAAAAGGCATAAGCCTACTGATGAGATATTCATAATAGTGTTTTCCATTGAGCACATGAGTGTGTAGTCGGTTGTTAGAAAGATGTATTCATTTGATGTTTGAATAATCCGTAAAGAATTCTTCAAGACAAAGCTTCTGCCTATGAATTTACTTGGTGATTCTATTTTTGAAAAAAGCATATCTGGCAATGAGGTCTTTCTAACTGACAAAACCTCTAGCTTTAACCACAATAGTACAGACTTAGATAGTTCCAGCTCTGGGTTTCCCTGGTGCCAGCAGGTGAGGACCCTGGCATTAGCTGCCCAATAATAGTATTTGAATACTGGGAGGCCAAGGCCTTCCTTCTCTGTAGATTTTTGCAGAGGAGCCTTTTGAATGTGATGTGCCTTGTATCCCCATACAAAGGATAAAATAATTAAATCTAATTTCTTAAAAAAGGTATTGTTAAGGTAGATTGGCAAACTCTGGAAAAGATACAAAAACTTAGGCAAAGAGACCATTTTAATGGTATTCACACGCTCAATCATAGACAAGGGCAATATTCTCCATCTCTCCATGTGAGATTTAAGATTATCTATCATTTCTAAAAAAAAAATAATCTAAATAAAAGTTTAGGGTTTCTGGGTATTTTGAGGCCTAAATATGTAAAGTGGTCTAAAACAAGTTTAAAGGGGATAGAATCTATATAAGTCTTTGTTTAAGTCATTTGTAAGAGGAATAAATACACTTTTCCCCCAGTTAATAGTATATCCTGAGATTTGACCAAAAGACTTAACATAGTTTAACACATGAGGGATAGAAACTGTCAGATCATGTAGGCTTAAAATTAAATCATCTGCATATAAAGTTACAAGACTTTCAAGTCTCCATATCTTAATACCTTTAATATCTGGGTGATTTCTGATTCCTACTGCTGAGGGTTCCAATGCGATGTTAAAGAGTAAAGGGGATAATGGATCCCCTTGGCGAACCCCACGCTGTAAAGTAAAAAGGCTAGACTTATTATTATTAGTCAAGACAGAAGACAGGACAGGACAAAGATATAGCGTTTTGATCATTTCGATAAAGCTTTCCCCAAAGCCAAAGTTTTTAAGTGCCTCAAACATGTATAACCATTCTATTTGATCAAATGCATTTTTGTGCATCCAATGATAAAATTGCAGCTGTGCTATCTGGGCCATAATTGGTATACATGATATTAAGCAATAGGCGTACATTGCCAAATGAGAACCTACCTGGAATAAATCCAGTTTTGTCTAGATGTCTAATAGAGGATATGTATTTACTCAGTCTTGTAGCTAACACTTTGGTTACTAATTTTAGATCAAAATTTAACAAGGCTATAGGCCGTAACTGGAAGGATCTGTTTCCTCTTTCCCCCTTTTCAACAGAACACATATATCAGCCTCATAAAGATAATTTAGAAACGTCTTTTTCTCAAACGATTCATTTATCATTCAGAACATAAGAGGATCTCATGGAATGCTTTATAGAATTCATACCCAAAACCATCAGGACCTGGTGTCTTGCCTGATGGAAATGCCTTAATGGCATCAACCAACTCAACTCCTTTTTAGAAAATTTAGAGTCCAGATCTTTTGTATGTATGTGATTGCGGAGTGTTAAGTGAATGAAAGAAATTGTCACAATCTATCTCTGTAGCTGATGTTTTAGTAGTATATAGGTCTGAGTAGAATTCCCTGAAACGGTTATCAATATCTTGAAGGTTTGTAAGTAAATCACCAGTTTTTGATCGAATCTTATAAATACCACGTTTCGCTTGTTCACCTCTAAGTTGTTAGCTTTTCTGGCTTGTCACCCAACTCAAAGTGTTTCTGTTTAAGTTTCGATAAGAGATTGGCAACCTGACTACTGAGAATTGCGTTCTATTCATATTTTAATTTTAATATTTTGTTATAGTCCATTTGTTTAAGAGAGTTTCTATAGATTTCTTCCAGTTTTTAAAGGTCATTTTCAGTTTCAGTCAGTCTAGTGCGTCTTGCCTTTTTCTTTGATGATTTAAAGGAGATTATCTGACCTCTAATAAACACAGTTCTTCTCAATTGTTTACACACTAAAACTGGAACTATGCACACAATGGTGAAAACTTGAAGCTCATGTGTCAACAACAAACAAAGACAAAGACTATTTCTGCAAAACTCTAAGCACGCTTGCTTTGTTTTCACTGAAATAGCAATTCTAAATCACATTTTTGCACAACTCTACACACAAAATCTCATCACAATTTTCATAATCAAGCCTTGTTTGTTCACATGGGAAACACTGGCCTTCAACTGCCAAACTCTAATTACCAATTGGTCTCACCCATGCCAGACCAGCTCAAACTCAATTGGCTAAACTTTTCAATTATCTGTCAGAGCATAAAAGAGACCTCAGGTGACCTCTACTGTGTTGGAAAACAATGGAGCAACATGCAGCACAGAGAGGTAGAGGAGGAGTTGTACGTGTCCGAGGTGGACAAGGTTTATTTTACAGTAACAAATAAAGATTTGCTTTATGTTACCTTTTTGAATTTGTTCATTGATTTTGTATATGATAACAGATCATTACATCCATTGTCCAGACTGACACAGTCTAAGCATTTTCTTAGAGTTTTGAGAAGACACAAAAATGTTATCTATTTTGGCAAAACCCATAATTGCACTGATAAGGAAAATGAAAAAAACACTTCTAACAATGTTCAGTATGACTTATGATGGAACCTGGGTTGTGAGTGCAGCCCTGCTGGACCTCACTGGCAGGACAACACAGTAAATGTGCATTGTATCATACAAAATACTGTAACAACAACACTCAAAGTGATAACAGTTCACACACTTTGCTGTTCTGTACTGAATTAGAATTAGGTTTACCTAGCAAATGCACTAGTTATATGATGATATATTTACTGTATTGTATCATGGCAACAGTCTATATATTTACTGTAAAATTGCAGCCTATTTTGGGAACCCCTGAAAAGAAAACTAAAACTTCAAAAAAGGAGAAAAAATAAACAATTTTTACACAATTTAATAGTATACACTTGAATATGTAACATGACCTCATGAGGCCAAAACATATATACAGTATTTTGATGGTTGTGTTTTTAAATTTATCGCACCAGTGTGAAATCAATGCTCAAGAAGACCTATTCATATGAGGCCTGTGTGAATCATTTTGATGGAAAAAGTCAGTTTTGAGAAGAGAGAACATGGTTTTGAATGCATGAATGCATTTTGCAAGAGATTTGTGTAGTTTTGGCAAAAGGTTAACTGTTGCTGTGTTTTGTGTGTAGAGTTTTGAGAAATTGAGCTATAGTTTCAGGAAACGCGTTTAAACAATTGAGAAAAACTGTAAGTGTCTCCCACAGAATGGAGTCTGATACCTCTCCATTATCGTTAGTCTCCAGGAACTCTGTCAAATGTTTGGCTATATAACTCTTAAAATTGTGTTCTGTAAGCAACATAGGATTGAAGCGCCAGCCATAATTCTGTTTGGGTAAATCAAGTTTAAGGTTAAGGGTAACTGGGCTATGGTGTGAGATTGTTATATTGTGGTATTTTGTGATATTAATGTAAGGAATTAACTTCGAGTCCACCAGGAAATAGTCAATTCTAGTATAGGTCTTATGGAGATGGGAATAATATGAGTAATCGCGACCTGATGGATGCTGCAATCTCCAGATGTCCACCATATTCTTTGATTTAGAATCAGAATCAGAATCAGAATCAGAATAACGTTTATTGCCAAGTAAGTTTTCACAGTACAAGGAATTTGCTTTGGCATGGAGGTGCATACAATAAACATAAAAAATAATAAAATAAAATAAAAATAATAATAATACAATTAAAAATATAATAAAAAATATAATAAGAAATAAGAAATAAAAATATGTACAAATATAAATTGATCAGTGTAGAGATTGTCTTAATGTTAGGTGGTGGTTTGGTAGAAAGTCTATATATATATATTCATCCAGATAACAATTAAAGTCACCAGCAATTATAATATTTGTGGAATCTGCATCCGGGAATAAACCAAACAATTTGCGGAAGAAAATGGGATCGTCTACATTAGGACCATATACATTTACAAAAGTAATAGGAAAAGAGTTAATATGACCTGAGGTCAAAATGAATCTCCCATTAGGATATGTGATCATTGAATCAAGCTGAAATGGAATATTTTTATGAAATAATATAGCCACCCCTCTGGTTTTAGATGTAAAGGGTGAGTGGTATACCTGGGAGATCCAGTTTGCTCTCAGTCTTTGCTGATCATTAGCAGTAATATGAGTTTCCTGTAATAAAATAATATCGGCTTTGAGAGATTCAGATGTGAAAATACTTTATTACGTTTAATAATATGCCCAAGACCTCGTACGTTCCAGGAAACCACTGAAATGCAATCTTTTTCTACGGTCTTATCGCTAGTCATTGACATTGTTTGTTTTGCCTAACTACAACATAAATAACTGCCATTTGAAAAGAAAGCACATATAAAAGGTAAAGTTTTGGCAGCCCCAGAAAGTGCCCAAAAAGTGGTTAACAAACATACACCACATAACATATATCCCCATCCCTCCTCCCATTTCCCACCCACAACGTTTCTTCCCTAGTGCAACGTAATAACTTTGCCCCATCTCTTCCTCAAGGGCTGCTGGGCGAATGGATCCAAACACATGTCCCTTAGCCATAATGGCACGCTGTCCCTCAGTGGCTTTACATATATATATTAAGAGAAGAAGACAAAAAAAGGAAAAGAAAATAAAGAAAGAGAGAAGAAAAAATAAAATAAAAAGAAAGTAAAAAAAAAAACATCCATGGGTAGCCTACCTCATTAAATCTTAAATCATACCAATATCTAAGCACTTTAAACATTACCCACAATTATACATTTACCAACTAAAAAAAAAAAAAAAAGGAATAGTTACAGTTGTCGCCATCTCTCAAACAAGTTAACATAACATAAGACATAACTAACATCATATTTGGGCATATTAGTGAGTATAGTCCAGGTCGTTGCGAAGGCATAGTGGTTCTATGGGCTTATCCACGTTGGTTTATGTTGCTGTCTTCTACCAGAAATGTCCTTGCCTCCTCAGAGTAGTGAAAGTTTTCGGCTGGCCATTATGCTGAACACAGAGTCTGGTGGGGAAACGTAAAGAGTATTTTACCTCCATCTCCCTCAAAGCCTGTGTTATCTCACGAAACCCCCGCCGTTGTTCCATGACATCTGCAGTGAAGTCAGGGAAGATGAAAATCCGATGTCCCTCGTATTGCAGAGGCTGTTGACAGCTGAGTCGTAGGATGGTTTCCTTCTTCTGATAGAATTGTACCCGGGCAATAATGGAGCGGGGCTTGGCTCTTTCTGGCAGCTTCAGTAGTTTGTCTATCTATGATCACTGGCTTTGGAAAGTGTCTCTCTCCCAGTAACTTCAGGATGAGACTGGTGACAAACTCCGTTTATCTCCCCTTCTCCTCTCCCTCAGGGATACCAAGTATTTTGATGCTGTTGCGGCCATGGCGTCTGCTTACGATTTAGTTTTTGCTTTCCTTGTACTTGGCATCAACTTTTCTTAACTGTGCACCAATATATGATGAAATGTTAGATAGTCTTTAATATAAGAGCAAAATAATGCCTCAAAGATGGCGATTTTGTAACTTTTACAAGTTAATTAGGCTTAGCCACGAGGAGCTCAAAGACATGTGTCTACTCCATGCGCTACTCTCTCTTGAGTTAGACAAGCTGTCAGTGTGACTTTGGGATCAATATACAGGCAATCAAAAAACAGTCAATCAGAAAATGGGGAAGGAGCTTAAAAGGCACTTTCTGACAACACTACAATGTGCATACATATACATTTTATGAAGAACAAGAATGTTACAAATTTTTAGAAAACTATTCATCTGATTACCAACCAAGCCACCGCTTAAGATGTTCCAAAATACTTTCAATCCAGTGCTTGTTTCTGAGAAATTGTCACCAGAACCACACCAGAACCATGAGACCCAAACCCAAACCCAGGGTAGAGGGGCTCAGTGAATGTGGAGCAGAAGGTGTGGAGGAGTCTCAGTTTGTCAGAAGAGACTTTGTAGAAGGACAGAGTCCCAGCAGACGAGTCCAGATACACTGCTATTCTGTTAGATCCACAGGGACGAACAGGGATGGTGGTGGACTTCCCATTGTGTTTGGCAGTGTATCTGTAATTACAGCACTGCAGAGCCCAGGCCTGGACATTATCAGTCACTCCTATAACAACCTGTTGACTACGCTCTACCTCCCAGTAACATCGCCCAGTCAGACCCTCTCTACACAGAACATGACGCTGCTGGTTAGATCTCTCTGAATGATCAGGATCTGACTGCTTCTCTCTCAACACCATCACCTTTCTGTTGTCCTCAGACAGATCTAGGTTTCCCTTTGCTGTGTTTGGATCCAGTGTGAGATGACAGGCATCTGATGGGGAGAAGACACACAACAGGCAAAAGTAAATACCATTTACTGAGACTCACTTCATCACTTCTCAATCAGTAAAGCAGCACATCCAGTATGAAGGCTAGTAAGGACTTATAGGAATAATAATAATAATTCTTTATATAGCAAATGTTATCAATCAAAACAAAAGATGATAAAAGCATTGTGAAGATAAAACATAATTAACCACAGTCACACCAGATTCATTGGATAAAATGTCAGATAAAACAAGTTTGCATTAAAATAAATAAATAAAATTCAAGTACAATAGAGTAAAGTGATTATAAAAAGGCCTTTGGATAAAAATATGTTATCATCATGATTTAAAAATGGGGGTGATATAATCAGAAGCCGATCCAAAACTTTTTGATTAAGACAGGTATATTCCAACTAGAATAGTTCACTCAAAAATGATCTATTCACCCTTATACCAGTTGAAACACAGGTGGCACAAAACACAGCCCATATAACACACAGGGAGGTTGCCAGCACAGCAGGGTCCGGGTCTTTAGAGTTCCAAAAAGGGCAAAAAATTGCCATAAAACTCAATACAGCTCATGCAGCCTAATCCATGTCTTCTGAAGACAAATGACAGCACAGTGAATGGAAAAGACTGATATTTACAACGTTATTTAGTGCAAATCTTCACTACAGCTGTTGTTTTCCAAAAAACGGTCACGTGTGCAAGCACCCAGACCTGGTGCGTTCATGTGAATCTCCTCCAATTCCATGTTTACACTGCCAAACATAGGGCTACGTCACGCAAACTGAAATAGCTCTGCTGAAATTTCCTCATTTGGATCTACCTTACCTTTTAGGTCTTTGGTTACCTAGCTGCCAATATTTAAAAAATGGTTTGAGTGAGAGCCAGAGACGGATTGGCCATCTAGAAGTTCTGGAGAAGTCGAGAGCGGCCGTTTGTTCCAGTACATACTAAGAGGCGTGGAAGTGGACAAAAGGTATTCAAAACCTCGTGCAAGAGGGAATGAAAATATTGTATCGTGGACAGTAGGATGAAAACATTGCGCAGAGTAAACTGAGAAATCTTGCCCAATGGAATGAGAGCAGAAACTGAAAGACAACTTTAGGTTACTTGCGTAACCCCAGTTCTCTGAGAAGCATTCGTTTTGATGTCTCACTATGGGAAATGGAGACTGGGTGTGAGATGTCTCACCAGACTGCCCTTCTTGCTACTGGGGTGAACAAGAAGAGGTGTGCTTTCTTGAATGAAGAGTGATGGAACGTCAGCCCTATATAGGAGGAGGGTCCTGACGCACACGTCACACCTGCCAGCCACTCAGCGCTGAAGTAGTGGAATAAATGCTTCTGAAGATATGCATGCGGGCATATCCCATAGTGAGACATCTCACCCATGCCACTCAGAGAACACAACTAACCTAAAGTTATAAGTCACTTTGAGCAGAGTTCTTTCAGTTTGTGTGACAGACCTATGACAATGGGTGTAAACAGGAAGTCAGGGAGATTCACATGAACGTAAGAGGTCTGGGCGGGTACATGTGTGACCATTTTACGTGTATCACGGCTGTAGTGAAGATTTGCGATAATGGTGTAAATATAGGGCGTTTCCATTCACTCAGAGATAGTTTGTCTACAAGCTATATAGAGTAACTTTATGGTCATTTTTTGCTTTTTTCAGAACTCTAAAGATCGGTCCCCAACAAACTTCACCTGTGTGTAAAACTGACATCAGGGTAACTAGATAATAACAGAATTTTCATTTTTGGGTGAACTATTCCTTTACAGCTGTTCTGACCAGAAGTGGATCAGCTGCGTATCGCAGCCTGCTTCCTTTCAGTGCTCATGGATTCGAGTGAACACACTAAGCTCATGGCTAACTGACCTGCAGTGATGGTTTCAATGTCAAGTCTATTTCCTCTGCACACAGCTTGCAGATTTCACAAAAATACAAGGTGGAAACACACTATATTGCAGATGGTCATTTTTGCATCATTACTAGAAGCAGATATATTAATGTCTTTACTGTTGTTTTTGATTAATACATGTGTCAAACGCTTCTCATGTTTTGTGATGTTTTGTGATGTTTTTTATGTGAAGCAACAGATTGTAGCACTGTGCCCAAGACAAATGTGCCCTTGGGGACAATAAAGTTTATTCTACTCTACTCTCTACTCATGTGCACCGATGTACATTTCCCGCATGCCATATCAAATTATCTGATCAACTGAGCTCAGGCTTTGTCAGTTTCATGAACATTGTTTTAGGATATGATTAGTCAATCTAGTATTAAATCATCTTGGATTGGACCCGCTCTTCTATAAAGGGGAGATGAATTGCATGCCAAAAACAGGATCACACTTATTATATGGATATGCTATCTTGATAAAAAGCTATATTTTTTAATTCTCATAAGTAACCTGTGTGTGTTTGTGTGTGTGTGTGTGTGTGTGTGTGTGTATGTATGCACGTGTGTGTGAGAGACAGAGAGATACAGAGAAATATAAGCAGTGTACTCATACTGTCTCAGTACTCACAGATTGTAAGACTGTGAGCTATAATCCAGTCTTCTCTATTGTCCACCCTGTAGGGATGAACACAACAACAACAACAACAACAGTCAACTCAAACACAAGATCACAACACACTTCTGGCTGATCTGATTGGCTGACTGTTCTCTCTGAATGGCTTTCTGTCCAATCCTGAAGTCTGTCACCATTCTCCTCTCACACCTTCACTGAGAAAAGCAGCCCATTGACAAATTTTTATATTTACCAGGAAATCCTGGATCTTTGGTTTGAAACTAACTGCACATTGTCAACATGGACTCCAACCCTCTACTGACCTCAGAGTCTCCAGTCTACAGTCTGGACTCTCCAGAAGATCAGACAGCAGCTTCACTCCTGAATCCTGCAGATAGTTGTATCTCAGGTCCAGCTCTCTCAGATGGGAGGGGTTGGACTTCAGAGCTGAGGCCAGAGAAGCACAGCCTTCATCTGTGACCCTACAGTCTGTCAGCCTGCAGAAAGACGAGGATTTTAACAAACTACTGCTAGTAGGAGAAGAGGTTCAAGTTATGACCAGGAACAATTGGCATAAATGATCCAGGTCCAGACAGTCACTGTAGATTTGATAAATATAAAAGGCCTTTTATGTGTGGAGACACCCTGAAGATGGCGCAAGTCAACACGCGTTGGTGTGTTTGTTTTTAATGTTTCTAGCCCTGTAATTAAAGGATTTATCAAGCCTACCCTGAACCTGGACCTGGATCATTTATGCCAATTGTTTTTGGTCATAACATTTCCTCTTCTCCTAATAGTATTCCCTTCCATGAGCACCGGTGGTTTGAGGGTTCTCTTTCTCAAACTACTGCTGTAGAGTAGAGTTTCACACAGAGGGAAAAGACATTCTCTACCTCAGAGTCTCCAGTCTACAGTGTGGACTCTCCAGTCCAGCAGACAGCAGCATCACTCCTGAATCCTGCAGCTTGTTGTAACTCAGGTCCAGCTCTCTCAGATGGGAGGAGTTGGACAGAGCTGAGGCCAGAAAAGCACAGCTGATCTCTGACAGTTCACAGCTATCAAGTCTGTAATTAGAGGATACATATCAAATCAGACAGGTTGTACTAAAAATTTGCATTATTTACCATGTATTATTTTTATTCACTACATCAGAGGTATTTAACCATGCCCCATGGGAGGCAAGTCTATGCAGGTTTTCATTCCGAAAACCTGCATAGACTTGCCCCCCATGGGGCATAGTTAAATGGCCCTGCCTTACATCATCTTCCAGTCACGATCTGCATACAAGAATAAATAATAAACCCTTCCTCTTAAAATATGTAAGATCTACAAGAGTAAAAGACAGTAAGTGAACTGACCTCAGAGTCTCCAGTCTACAGTGTGGACTCTCCAGTCCAATACACAGCAGCATCACTCCGAAATCCTCCAGCTTATGGGTGTAACCCAGGTCCAGCTCTCTCAGATGGGAGTAGTTCAGAGCTGAGGCCAGAGAAGCACAGCTTCTTTCTGACAACAGGAGGGCCCTCAATCTAAATAAATAATAAAGCATTTAGCTATTAATAATGTAATCAGATCTGCTTAACTTTTAAATATGTAGCTCAACATTGCTATTCTCCAGTCAATGGACTATACAATTATACTAGTAGACTGACTTTACCATTTTGTTAGTCAATGTGGATCAGCATAATATCAGCCTTATACAGACGTCTTCAAATCAAATGTCGCCATAACGTTCATGTCAGCACAGACCAATAACACACACAGCTAATAAAATCCTGTCTGACCTCAGAGTCTCCAGTCTACAGTGTGGACTCTCCAGTCCAGCAGACAGCAGCATCACTCCTGGATCCAGCACCATGTTGTTACTCAGGTCCAGCTCTATCAGATGGGAGGGGTTGGACTTCAGAGCTGAGAACAGGACTTCACAGTCTACGTCTGAGAGTTCACAGCTCGAAAGTCTGTGATTACAGATTCAATGTAGTATCAGAGCAGAGAAGAAACAAAGTATACCAATCACTATTTATACAGCTTCATCAACATCATCATAATAGCAATAATGATCTTCTGCATCTTCTGCTGGCGCCTGCGATGGCTGATACGGTGTGTTGCTCCTGTGTACTTCTCCTGTTTTGTCTTGTTTTTTTGTCTCTGGTGGTCATGGAATGATTACTTTCTCTTGAGAGGAACTAATGGCAATTAGGGATGTAATTCCACCGACTCTAACACCAATTTTTAATAACTCTCCTTGGAAGACTCCACCGGTGAGGAAAGAGAGCGGGTGCCTTGGTGTGCTTCCGAAAGAGAGGTCTATGAACTCCACTCCGGAGTATGTTCCTCTCCAATCTACGTTCTCTGTGCAATAAAATGGACAAGCTACAACTCAATAAAAAGCACTAGAATAACAACACACTACAACTACCGAGATTCTAACTCGTCAGAGCAGACAGGGACGCACAGCTGTCGGGAAAGAGGGAGGAAGGGAGGTGGAATATGCTTCTTTATTAATGAAAGCTAGTGTAGTGATGTCACAGTGCTACTAAAATCATGCTCCCCTGACCTGGAAACTCTATTTAGAGGACACTTGAAGGACTCCTATCGCTCGGGCCCCCATGCAGCTCCTGGACGTTCTGACCACAATACAATACATCTCATTCCAACATACAGGTCGAAGCTAAAAAGTGCTAAGCCTGTTGTTAGCATAACTAAAAGATGGACCGATGCAGCTATTGAAGAACTACAGAGCTGCTTTGACTGCACGGATTGTAATGCCACTTCCAGCAACATGGATGAAAACATACTGTGATTTCCTAACAGCTGTATTCCTAGAAAGACCAGGACTAAAATACAACAACAACAAGCCCCGGTTTACAGCTGAGCTGGCGAGGCTACTCAAGGAAAAGGAGGCAGCATATAGGAGTGGAAATAAAATTATCTTCAAGCAGGCCAAATACAGACTGGAAAAGAAAATCAAAACTGCCAAACGGGACTTCATTGCAAAGTTGGAAAACCAGTTTTCAGCCAATGACCCATTAGCAGTTTGGAAGGGCCTGTAGGACAAAACAAATTACAAAAGAAAGATGGTGCCAGTGAAAATGACATAACACCTCAGGGTGCAGACAGGGCATAGGGAGTGAAGCTTGGCATCTTCTGAAGAGTTATGAGGGAGAGGATGGGAAGCCTGCAAAACCAGTGGCTGACAAACAAAGGAGCACGAGAGGGTCAAATAGCAGGATTAGGAAGAAGCAAGACAGCAGAGTGCCCTTTCACCAAAGTGCATGCATGACAGGTGTACAGACAGTGTTTGCTTTCAGTCATAAAGTCTGGAAGCAACCCATGCGGAGGGTCTGACAGTCGGTCTAAGTCGTCTGATGCTGCAATGGACAGCTCATCAGAATGACAACCAGGGTGCTTGGCAATTGGCTCTCAGAGATCTAGGGCGCATGGAGGCACTGTTGAGCTACTGTTTTTTATTTTGCATCCGTCTGTTCCATATTTTAGCCATATAAATGTATAAATATGCTAAGATTTTGCTTATTGTAGTCCTTTATCACAATGTCAGTTAACAAAATAGAGGATAAATGAACCAATGTTGCTTAAATAAATGTTGGAGATGAGCTTATCCACGAAGCTGCTGAGAAGCTTCTATTTGTTGACCAACGCCTACACCCGAGCTCTTCAACTGGCGGCCCGTGGGCCGGATAAGGCCTGCAATTGATTTTTTACTGGCCCTTGGATTAATTCCCATGAACTCAGAGAAAAACTTTTCATCCATTATATTTCATCTGTATGCACTATTGGACTTTTCCTGCAAATGCCCATTTGTCCAGCCAATAGGAGTAGCTACAGTGACTAAACGTTGATAGTGAGCAGGGTCAGAGAAAAAAACGACCTGCCTGCTGTCTCCTGCTGCACAGCGGGCTAACTCGCTAGCAACACAATCGTCAACAAAATGTCACTTTCTACATTAAAAAAGAGGAACGTCGACACAGACATTTGGCAGTTTAACAGTGAGTGGACTGACAAGTTGTTTGTGCCAGTTGGTATGAAGCCTGTGTGCTTACTGTGCAGTGAAACTGGTTTGTGATTAAGGAATACAACTTAACGGTCGGTTCACACGGTAATATGATGCATTCCATTGGAAGTCGGAGTCGATAGTTCCGACTTGGAACTACCGACCTCCGAGCGAAATGGGTTCCAGTGCGTCTCCTCAGGAAAACATGGACGCAACAGCCTTACCATTAACGTTAACGGTAGCTATCTGACAGCTCTAGTTACGTTAGCAGGCAAGTTCATACAGCAAAGACTTCTATCTAGTAACAAAGCGCAAGTCACTGAATTACGTTACAAATGGAAACAGTTGTTACAACAGGTTTTCATAACACAAAAACTACATACCAAGTAAAATCAGCCTACAAATTGATGCTGTGACGTCAGCTGTGTTTATGTCAGACAACTCGGGTGGAAATAATTATGTCCGAGTTTCCAACTGGGAATTCCGACTTGAACGACCGTTCTGTTGCACTTTTCCGTGTTGGAAGTCGTTTTTCTCCGAGTTCAGAGTACAATGGAATGCAGCATTAAAGATAGGCCTACTAGATTGCGTAATACAGTATTTTGCACTCCACTTTGGAATTATACTTTGTTTAAAAATAATGTGAACTAGATGAGAAGACCAAATTGCACTTGTGAATTGCACTTGCATTTTAATTATCTGGCCCCAATTCCAAACTAGTTGAATACCCCTGGCTTACACTCTCAAAAAAAGGTGAGTACTCCTCTTTGGTACATTTATGGTCCTCACAGTACAACTTAAGTTGTTTATGGAACAATAAGCAAAACTAAATAACTGTGTTCACTTACCCAAAGGTAAAAATCCTAGATACACACAACAGAATGGACAGACCGCAGAAGGAACACTAGTGGAGTTGGTGTAGGAGTTTAAAATGCCGTGCTGCAACTGGGCTGCAACTAGTTTGGATATGAAAATTCAATGCATGCTGTGTAGTCCTGGGGTTATACTGTCCTTCCTCTTTCACACCTCTTAAAGGATAAGGCTGGTGTTTTTTAATGCATTGCTTGCCGTCAACAAATGGGTTAGGGTTATGAAAATAACAAAACAAGCAATGATTTTGTTTTGCCAACAAGTCTCGCCCATGTAGCCGGTGCCCAATGAAGCTACCTGCTGAGCAATTTTACGTTGATTAGATGTTTAAAACACGTCTAAATGGCCCATAGCTGTCTAGGCTAAATTACGTTTAAATGGGGTTGTTTATTAGATGTCTACGTCTTAGCTTGGATTTACAGATGTTTATTCATTGTAATAATGTATTTACTGCTTGGTCAAAAATAGGTCTATACATAGCCGTAATGATCCTGGGCTATATGAGAGCTAAAGCATAGATGCGACGTTGAAATCACGTCTTTTGCTCAGTGGGATATGTCCCAGCAGCCATAAAACTCCATTGTATTAAAAAAATGATTAAAAACATGTCAAAGAGCCATGCCGTTGCTCTGGGCAGCATATTTCATCATCACCATGCACCGGGCCGGCCGACTTTTTCCTCAAACAACTTAATAAGCCGGCTGTAAACACGTTTGCGATCTCAGGAAAGTAGTTCCGTAGCACCGAAAATAGTCCCCACCGTAATGAAGAATTTGTTCCCATTTGAATTTGATTTGGTACAACAGCCTGATTTTTCATGGTAACAGTTAGAGATTTTTAAAATGTAAACTATGTCTTTGTGAGCTGTATTTCAAGATTTTTAGTTTACAATTGGAGCCAATGACTTCCGGGTTGACGGCTAAAAACGATAGGTGGGTTAGTCAGAAGTCAGAAAGTAACGGGAGTAGAGCAAACACATTGTTGATTTTGTTATTTTCATTAGATTTGTTGACGGTAAGCAATGTATTAAAAAACACTGGCCTTATCTTTTAATGTTCACATTTGAATTCCATGCAGTTATGCAGTTTCTATATCTCTTCCTGTCAAGCTCCACATTGTGGTGTTCTATCGCCCACCTGGTCATCTTGGTGACTTCCTTGATAAGATTGATGCCCTTGTCACCTTTTTTCCTGAAGATGGCACTCCACTCATACTTCTGGGTGACTTTAACATCCAGTCATAAAAACTGCAATCTCTGTCCTTCTTTAACTTTTTCTCATCTTTTGACCTTACCCTTTGTCAATCTCCTCCAACTCACAAGGCAGGGAACCTGCTTGACCTTATCTACATCAAATCCTGGTTTACTTACAACCTTACAACCTTATGTGGTCAGCACCTCTCAAATACTGGCGTGCGTCCCCCTCTCCTCTATTCATTACTTTCAACCTTACTTTAACCCCTCTTCTTGTATCTGACCATCACTTTATATTCTTCTCCCTTCCCATCTCATCCTCCCCCTCTCACTTAGCGTCCACTCACACCATCACCACCTGGTGCAACCTAAAATCTCTCTCACCTACCTTGCTCTCTTCTGCTGTTCTTTCCTCACTTCCCTCAGCTGAGCAGTTCTCTCTCCTGTTCACTGAGCAGACCTCCTCTACTCTTCTCTCCTTTCTCTCCTCCTCTCTACACTCTCTCTGCCTGTTCACCACTAGACCAGCTCGATCCTCTCCACCCACTCCTTGGCTGTCTGAATTTCTGCAAACTCACAGAACTTCGGGCAGATGAGAGGAAATGGTCAAAATCTAAGTGCCCTAATGACCTTGCTGCCGACCACCTCAACCTCTCTGACCCCCAAGTTGGGAGAGAGATTCCAACAGATAACCAGAACAACATCTGGGATCTCCGTCCGGAGGAGTGCAGTCCTAGGAACAGCTAAGATACTGTACCAAACCCTCAAACTCCCAGGTCCCATTTTATATGTATATATTTACTGTAATTGTTATGGCTTATGGAATCAGGTATTATTCTCTACACTGTTGTATATGATATTCACATCAGGACTGACCGAGCCTTCCTGCAGTTCCTCACAGCTGGAATCAGCCTTATTCGTCCCTCCACAGATGCGTTGTACTCCTTCAGGTCCAACACATCCAGAACCTCCTCTGACATCTGCAGCATGTAGGCCAGAGCTGAGCAGTGGATCTCAGAGAGTTTCTTCTCTGATCTGTTCTCTGACTTCAGAAACTCTTGGATGTCCTGATGTACTGACTGGTCGTTCATCTCCATCAAACAGTGGAAGATGTTGATACTTCTGTCAGGAGGGGTA
Organism: Centroberyx affinis; assembly: GCF_046629955.1. Classification (NCBI taxonomy): domain Eukaryota; kingdom Metazoa; phylum Chordata; class Actinopteri; order Beryciformes; family Berycidae; genus Centroberyx; species Centroberyx affinis. The sequence goes on from NW_027283717.1 coordinate 25,871, forward strand.
AGTTCAGTGTTCAACTTCTTCAGGTTGTTGATGGCTTTCTGGATAATTTCTGGACTGCTCTCTGTCTGACCCAGCAGGCCTCCTAAGAGACTCTGGTTGGACTTCAGTGAGAGGCCATGAAGGAAGCGGACAAAGAGGTCCAGGTGGCCATTTTTACTGTCCAAGGCTTTACACATGGATTTGTCCAGGAAGATATCCAGGGGTGAGTCACTGTCATATTTACCAAAATCACCATCATCAAAATCCAGGAATAATTCACTGTTGTCATACTCTGGCTCTGCCAGGAATGCCTCCAGTACCTTCTTATCCCTGTTTGTGTGACACTGGAACATGTAGACTGCAGCGAGAAACTCCTGAATGCTCAGATGAACAAAGCAGTAGACCGTTCTCTGGAAGAGCACACACTCTCTTTTGAAGATCTCTGTGCACACTCCTGAGAACACCAAGGCCTCTCTGACATCAAGACCACACTCCTCCAGGTCTTCTTGGTAGAACATGAGGTTGCCTTTCTCCAGATGTTCAAACGCCAGCCTCCCCAGCTTCAGAAGAACTTCCCTATCAGTCTCCAGCAGCTCTTGTTGACTCATCTCATGTTTCTCATCATACTTCTGCTTCTTCCTCTTTGTCTGAACCAGCAGGAAGTGTGAGTACATCTCAGTCAGGGTCTTGGGCAGCTCTCCTCTCTGGTCTGTAGTCAACATGTGCTCCAGAACTGTAGCAGTGATCCAACAGAAGACTGGGATGTGGCACATGATGTGGACGCTCCTGGATGCCTTGATGTGTGAGATGATTCTGCTGGACAGCTCCTCATCACTGGATCTCCTTCTGAAGTACTCCTCCTTCTGGGGGTCAGTGAACCCTTGTACTTCTGTTACCCTGTCAACAAATGTAGGAGGGATCTGATTGGCTGCTGCAGGTCTGGAAGTTATCCAGAGGAGAGCCGAGGGAAGCAGATTCCCGTCGATCAGGTTTGTCAACAGCACGTCTACTGATGATGTCTGTGTGACATCAGACACAACCTCATTGTTCTGGAAATCCAATGAAAGTCTGCTTTCATCCAGGCCGTCAAAGATGAACACAACTTTACAGACAGAGAGCTTCTCTGCTGTGACCGTCTGTAATGTTGGATGGAAAACATGGAGCAGCATGAGAAGACTGTACTGCTCATCTTTGATCAAGTTCAGCTCCCGGAACGAAAGCAGAATCACAAGACTGACATCTTGATTTTCCAAGTCCTCTGCCCAGTCCAGAGTGAACTTCTGCACTGAGAAGGTTTTTCCAATGCCAGCAACGCCCTTCGTCAGAACTACTCTGATGTGTGACTCTTGGCCAGGTAAGGGTTTAAAGATGTCGTGGCACTTGATTGGAGTGTCATGGAGGGTCTTCATCTTGGATGCTGTCTCCAGCTGCCACACCTCATGTTGGGTATTAAACTCTTCACTCTGTCCCTCTGTAATGTAGAGCTCAGTATAGATCCTGTTGAGGGGGGTTCCAGTTTCTGCTTCAGCAGTTCCCTCTATCACAAATTCACATCTCCTTCTCACACTGATCTTATGCTCGTCTAAAACCTCCAGCAGACCACTGTCCACTGGAAGAGAAGAAAGAATGAGCAAGTGTTTAACAAATATGTTACTGAATCCTGTTTTACAAAATATGACAACAGTGGACAGACTCCCAGTCTTACTTTGTGTGATGCTGGTTTGACCGGGTGTCTGCAGCCCAGGTCTTGTTCTGGATCTTTCTCCACACTGGGGACAAGTGGAGTCTCTTGATGAACCAGACTGGTCCCAGTATGAGGTGATGCACTGTCTGCAGAACCAGTGTCCACAGCTGGTAGAGACTGGATCCCTCAGGACCTCCTGACACAACGCACACCAGGACAGCTGCTCCTTCACAAAGCCATGACCCGTCTTCTGTCTGTGGAGACAGAACATAATTGTGAACACAATTCATTATGACTCAGTAGAAAACATTAGGTTTTGAATAAATATGTTTCATTGAAATTGAAAACTAAATATCAATATTTTGCCAGTACTATCTACATAGTCAGAAAGCATCATGCTGCCACAACATGTAAATTTGATTTTCAAATTACCACCATGGTTGTAGTTTTATCAGTCAACACTGCACCAAGTTACCCATCATGGATAAAAGTTACTGTGGTGATCATGGATGAATGCAATATTGTAGCATTATTTCTGGTTTGTTTCATATCTAATTGTCATTAATGAATGCAAGTCTCAAAACATACAGCATGCAGTCCTATCATCAACTTTACTGAAACTTGGAAAAGAGCACAGATATTGCCTGGCAGTCATTGTTAAATAAATACATTCCATTCTTGATAACCTGGTGTTAGCAGGTAACAGAGATTGATCACAGCAGTTAGGGTGTCTGAAAATAAAGAGTTATAGCCAATATTCCACTACATTACATCTACATTATCAGACAGTGTCTATATGTTCAGGTTTTTGCCAGTACCACAGCACAGAGACCGCCCTGCTCCATGTCACAAATGACATCTTGATGGATGCGGATGCGGGTGATTGTTCAGTGTTAGTACTGCTGGACTTAAGTGCCGCGTTTGACACCATCGATCATAACATCCTAATCAACAGATTACACAAGTGGGTTGGTATCTCTGGTTTAGCTCTCGACTGGTTAAAAAAAAAATTGGCAATTTCTCCTCATCTGAACGTCAGATTTCTTATGGAGTGCCTCAAGGTTCCATTCTTTGGCCTATCCTGTTTTCTCTTTACATGTTACCTTTGGGGCAGGTTATTAGACAGCACGATATTTCCTTCCATTTTTATGCTGATGATACGCAGCTGTATCTTTCTTTTAATTCAAATGATTTTAGCAGACTGTCTATCTTACACAATTGCCTTCTTGATATCAAGGCGTGGATGGCCCAAAACTTTATCCCGTTGAATGCTGATAAGACAGAAATTGTAATCATTGGTTCTGACCCTACTGCACAAGCAGTTCAACAATCCCTAGGCTCCTTATCTAGCCTTGTAAGGCCAGTGTCTAAGAATTTAGGATTTTATTTTGATTCCAGTTTGTACTTTAATCATCATATCACAAAACTGGTCCAATCATGCTTTTTTCAGTTCAGGAATATTGCCAAGATCAGCCCCATCCTGTCATTTCAAGATACAGAGAAAGTCATTCATGCCTTGGTCACATCCCGTTTAGATTACTGTAATGCACTTTTTACTTGCTTAACTCTAGACTCTCTCTGCAAATCAACTACAGCTTGTCCAAAATTCCGCTGCCAGACTCCTAACTAAAACTAAACGTTCTGCTCATATTACCCCTGTCTTAGCCTATTTACATTGACTCCCAGTACGTTTTTGAATTGATTTAAAAATTATATAATTACTTAAAAGGCCTTGCGTGGCAGAGCTCCAATATATATTGTTGAACTTCTAAAACCCTAACCCATACCGCAAGGAGTCTTCGCTCGTCAGACCAAGGTCTTTTAGCTGTCGCTCCAACTAAGCTCAAATCAAAGGGAGACCGAGCTTTTGCTGCTTTAGCCCCCAAACTATGGAACAGTTTACCATACAATGTCAGAATGGCTGAATCAGAGGGAAACAATTCTAAATGACAGAACATTTGTCCTTCATCGGCATTTAATCATATTCCATCAGGTAGACTTCCAGTATACCAGTCCTCTTACTTTGTGTCTGAAGGTCCAGGTTCATTACTGAAGGCTAGAGGAATATCTTTGGACCAGTCACTCTTCATAGACAGACAGCTGGGTGCTGGAGACTCTGCTCTCTGGCTCCGGTCCTGACTTCTGGAAACAACAAGATGTTTTTATTAATATCATGTGAATACAACAACAGTTTGTTTCTAGCCTACTAATTCCTAATGAAGATCCAATTTGGTTGAACAGTTGTATTGTAGAGCAGTTATTTTTCAAGTGTCTTTCCTTGATATCCTCATTACTAGTTTTGCTTCATGAATACAATCCTCTCATAGCGATTCTGACAGCAGTATTTTTCCTTCTTTCTGATTTAATCAGGTTTCATCAGGTAGACTTCCAGTACAACAGTCCTCTTACTTTGTATCTGAAGGTCCAGGTTCATTACTGAAGGCTAGAGGAATATCTTTGGACCGATCAGTCTTCATAGACAGACAGCTGGGTACTGGAGACTCTGCTCTCTGCCTCTGGTACTGACCTCTGGAAACAGAAATGTTTTATTCATATCATTAGTCCTAGTAAAGACAGACAACAATGCATGTGATGTTGCACACTGTCACTGTTTCTGCCCATCTGGATCCTGCATCTGGAGTTTTTGATAAGGAGAACAGCTGGTTCTGTTCTTATCCTAATCTGTATGTTTTGTACACATAGGCCTAGGGCATCACACATGGGGAAGCTAAAATTCCCTGGATTTTCATAGGACAAAATCAGGCAAACCACATAAACAGCTCGACTGGTACTATGGAATAAGAAAGGCCACATCTTGCCATGAAATATAAAATTGGACTCAATGCATTAAGCACAAAATTACAATCAAATTTCCGATTAGGCCTACATTACAATTATCGCTGGTATGGCCAAATAATTCCATTCATTCTTCACAGGAAGCAATGCTCACCTCTGACATCAATTCAATTCGCCTTTACCAGTCAGCGATGTTTGTTTTGTTGAATTGTCAGATTCATCTCTTCTGTAGAATCGAATGGTGTAGACTAGAGCTCATTGATGTCAGTACTCCGATACAGCCAACAGATGGCAAGAAAGACCATGAGTTCCCCACAAAGGCTTCTGTCTGACTGACTGCGATGGCGCTCATAGCTGATAGACGATTTTAGCCCTTCCCATAATACTTTGCCTTACCAGTTGTTCCCGTCAATACACTGCCAGCTGACTGCCATTCAGAGTTGTACTGAAGAGAGTAATACTGTTGCTGTAACTCAATAAAGTGACTATAAACAACTCAATCAGCGTTAATGTTACTTTCATCTGCCATTTTCAACTCGTCAGTGGAACACCAAGTACTGTTAATGAAGAAGATCAACCGGGACAAACTTATTTCAGATTACTTGGTCACAGTTAGCTAGGTAGCTAGCCAACATTAGTTACCTACGTTGTAATACAATTCATACTGTGGCCGTAACAACGGATTAACTTACATAACGTTATTGATTCTGATTTGACCCCAAATTGTTAACCGATTAATACATTTGTAATCGTGGCTGAGAAAAACACTGCACTTTAACAGTTTTGTCAAGTTGACGACTACTGGGGCCCTAGAGCGCATACCATGTCAGGCTCAGTCCTTCCCGCAGCGCCCTGGGTTCGAATCTGGCTGGCGGTCATTTGCTGCATGTCCTCCCCTCTCTCTCCCATACCTTCCTGTCTCTCTCACACTATCTCTGTCAAAAAAAGCATAAAAATGCCTAAAAAAAAAATTTGACGGCCACTGTTCTTTATACTGAGGATGGCAGTGACAGTCTTCTTTGAGTGAATCGTTAATTATAAAATAATCTATTTACATTTTAAGTTACGTTTTGCAATTTCTAGTGTTAGTCTGACATGATTTGCTTTATCTCTTGGATATCTGTAGTGTTGGATCAGCTGGAAGAAGAAAAGTGTGGATGAGATGTGTCACAGCACATCAATGAAAGAGGTAAACATATGATACGTTTAATTCTTTCGGATTTTAAATGCATGTAGTGCAACCCAATAACGGTTGTTAAAATCCGAAAATCCGAAAGAACTGAACGTAACAACTTTGGGTCACATCAGAATAAATAACGTTGTTCGGCTGCAGCATATTACCATGTAGCTAACGTTAGCTAGCTACCTAGATAACCTAGCTAACTGTGGCCAAGTAATCTGAAATAAGATCGTCCTGGCTGATCATCTTCATTAACAGTACTCGCTATTCCACTGACGAGTTGGAAATGACCGATGAAAGTAAAATAAAGCAAAGCATTATGGGAAGGGCTATAATCCAGTATAGATAAATCCTGGGTTGACAGAGCCAGATGCCTGTCTCACGGAGTGAGTTCAACAAAGTCAGGCTATCCTTGAGGTAGCCGGCTTCACTAAACCTAACATTGATGATCCAGATAATCGGTCTCACTGAGCTGGTTATAAACTGGCTCCGTAAACCCAGGATTTACCTATCCAGCTGTGAGTGTGTTCACATGAAAGAGGCGGGTTTTCTAACAAATACCAACTAACCTTTAAGGAGCATGTGGCTTCTGTTGCTCAGTCATGTGGATTTGCCCTGTACAACATCAGGAAGATCAGACCCTACCTGTCTGAACATGCAGCACAACTCCTGGTACAGGCTCTTGTAATATCACGCCTTGACTACTGCAGCTCCTTACTGGCAGGGCTCCCGGCATGTAGCTCAAACCTCTGCAGATGATCCAGAACGCGGCGGAGCGTCCGGTCTTCACCCGGCCCAACAGAGCACATGTCACTCCGCTATTCATATCCCTCCACTGGCTCCGTCGCCCGCATCAAGTTCAAGTCCTTGATGCTCGCCTACAAAACAATAACCAAAACGGCTCCGACCGACCTGAACTCCCTCATTCAGGTCTACGCTCCCTCCCGCTCACTACGCTCTGCCAAGGAGCGGCGCCTGATGCTGCCACCACAGCAAGGCCCTAAGTCTCTATCCAGACTCGGAACGAGTTACCAAACTTCATTCGAGCCGCAGAGTCCCTCTCAATCCTTAAGAAAAGGCTAAAGACCCAGCTCTTTAGCGAATACCTTCTCACCTAATGGCCCGTGTAACCAAACCAAAAAAAAGAAAAAAATGTTTTGCCTCTATGCACTCTATGCACTGCCTCATAGCACTGCCTTGTAGCACCTATGTCCTGTTGGACCAGAACTTAGCTTTATAGCTCTTACTCTCGTTGTTCTCTCCTAACTAGAACCTTGCTTGTGTTGTATGAAAATCTCATGTGTAAGTCGCTTTGGATAAAAGCGTCTGCCAAATGTGAAATTGTAAATTGTAATTGAAAATTGTAAATAGCCAATCACATGCAACATGGACAGATCCAGATCAGACGATTTATGATAAGATAAGATGAAAGCATTGATCCCCGTGGTGAAATCAGGTCGTTGCAGTGGGTAAAGTACAATATGATTCAGCGGGGGAAACGATATAGAATATAGGCCTAAGCATTAATGATAACTATGATGAACCCAGTATGCAGGACTTCATGGATAAACGTACACTAACACTGTATGAAAAATATAAGTGCTAACAATTATGTGATGACAGAAGGATACATTGTTTTCAGTAACCAATAAGCTGTATTACGCTTTTATATTTGGTTTCATAGAGACAAATACCCGTTTGCTCCACTGTGGCTTATATTTTATTTTTCTTTCCTGTATCCTGATATTATTTGCCGCTTCATTGATCCACATTCCCTACAGAGATAATTAAAATTTCATGTCTCTTATTTTATTCTTATCATATTCTTATGTGAATAAAATAATAGTCTCTTTCTGGCTAACATAATCTGGATGAAGATCCCCTTTGGTTGTTTTGTAGAGCACTGAGCAGTTAGTTTTCTCTTTCTAGTGACTTCCCTTGATATCTTCACTACTAGCTTGATTGGATAAATATCATTTAATCATATTCCATCAGGTAGGCTCCCAGTATAACAGTCCTCTTACTTTGTGTCTGAAGGTCCAGGTTCATTACTGAAGACTAGAGGAATATCTTTGGAGCGGTCACTCTTCATAGACAGACAGCTGGGTGCTGGAGACTCTGCTCTGCCCTCCTCTTCCTCCACACAAACACTCATCTTCTGGACTTCAGTCAGTCTGAGAGGTAGAACAGAAACACTGGAGACACACCCACATACACACACACACAGCCAAAATGTCTGTAGATTAATTTCAGTCTATCTTATCTTATAACACTCACCCTGCCTCAGCCTTCTGTTTCCCTCCTCCTGCTCTGCTCTGTCTCAAAATGGAGTCTGAGCTAACTGCTTCATACTTTAAGTTTCACTGTTCCCTCCCTGATCACCTCCCTCTCCATTTCCTGGAAATAACTTCTGTTTTGGCGTGTTTTGGCGTACTTCTGTGTGTGTGCGTGTGTGTGTGTGAGTGTGTGTGTGTGTGTGTCTGTCAGTGTGTGTGTGTGTGTGTGTGTGTGCCTACAGATCAGCTTTTTGTTGAGACTTGTTTATGAGAAACACTCTTGTATTTATTAGCTCTGACTGAAAAGAGGTTTTGTGAAAAATGCTGATACTTGCTTCCAACTTGCTTCCAAGTCACACGCAAACAGAAAAAGAGATATGGGGTGGTACACTACAAAACCAAAAGCTGAATTAAACAGTAAATAAACAAAAAGAAAATTCATAAGTTTAACACTGAAATATGACTCGTTGAAATGCAAACACGCTCTGCCCAGTGAAAACAGCTGCACTTACTGAGTGAAGACAGTGTGTATATACATAAACACACACCATCCGTATACATACATGTACACATAAGCATATCTATTAACGCATGCATACACATACATACAGTACATAGCTACACATGTAGTGATATGTGTATATATACATACACCTACACATACACAAACTCATGTAAATACCAGAGTGCCGACATATATCTACATACATATGATGCATTTAACTATTGGCAACTGAATATTACATAAATGCACACATGCATGAATACATACACAAAGTTATATCTATATACCTACACATACAATTTATTAGAAAAATGTTTTGAATATTGAATCATAGAATATGTTGTTCCAGTTATCCAGACCCACCAAGGGAAATCCTTTGGGTGGGATATCTCAACACAATGTTGTATTAGTTACATGTATAGCAAAACAAAGTTCAGTATATATCCCACTTACATGTAAGCATGGTATCAGATACAGGCAAGTTTAACACCAAGACTGATTCACCTTAAGAGCAATAGATGAAAAAGAGAGAAAGGATTTCTGTTACAAACATGAAAAGAATAATATACACAAAAGAAAAAGTTCAGTTGACAATGCAGGTAGTAGTCAGTCATTCACTGCTGATACAGGCAGAAAGGAGAGACGACTACCTTAAATACTCATCTAGGGTTCCAGCAGTAAGTCAAGTTTATTTATATGCAGTAGGCCTTTATCACAAGCCTGTCTCAAAGGGCTTTACATGCCACATCATGTCATATACCATACTACATCACTATATACTGTGTACCATACAACGTCATACACCATCCTACATCAACACACTCATGCTCACATTAACACCTATGGATAATTAAGAGTCTTCAGTCCACCTGACCTGCATGTCTTTGGAAACCGACGCAGAACATGGGAAGAACATGTGAACTCCACACAGAAAGAACCAGGACCGAGACTCAAAACCTGGACCTTCTTGCTGTGAAGCCACACTGCTAACCACTGAGCCACTGTGTCACATTAGTACATGGGATAATCTCTCCAAGGAACGTGCAGACATTCATTTTCATACCATATTGATGTTGTTGTTGGGTTTTGGTCTAGCCAAGCAGGCAGGGTTGAAAGATGTGCAGCAAACCACAGATTCACAGCAGCTTCCATAACACCAGCATGTAAATCTAGACCAAGAACACATTTTACTGAGTCTTTGAGTATTTTAATGCCAAATATTCTCTCTATTTCCTTCTGAACTGATGACCAAAAGGAGGCGATTAATGGGCATGTCCACAGCAAGTAATAATGTGTGCATGATTGTATTAATGATATTGTGTTTAATTTGATATAGTAATATTCTTTGCATTTTCATCTTTATGTAATTTTTGTCCTTCTCTACTTCTTCTCCTCTTCCTCTCCTCTACCTAATACTACTTTCATTACGACTACTACTACTACTATTACTCCTTCAACAAATGCTGGTACTACGACTACTACTACTATCACTACTGCTAAAAGTATCAGTAGTAGTAGTTGTACTAGCAGTAGTTGTACTACAACTAATCCTACTACTACTTCCACTATCAGTAATGAGCTGAAATGGTTCCTCTCTGCTCATCAGTGATATTGTTGTCTCCATCTAGTGGTGGAAACAGAGAACAACACACTGATTCTAACCTGTAAATGGCTCATTGTAAGCTGTGTGTGTGTGTGTGTGTGTGTGTGTGTGTGTGTGTGTGTGTGTGTGTGTGGGTGTGTGTGCGTGCGTGTGTGTGTGTGTGTGTGTAAATTTTATGTCATAAATTTTTCATTTAATCCTCTTCTGTTACCTTTACAACTCCTACTAATGCAACTATACCAGCCTATTACTGCTACTCTTACTACTAGCCTACTACTACTGGTATTTCTATTACTACCTTTACTACTACTGCTACTTATTCTGCTACTTCTACAAATATGGGCTGAAATGGTTCTTCTATGCTCATCAGTGATGTTTTTGTCTCCATCTAGTGGTGGAAACAGGGAACTACACACTGAATCTATCCTAAATCTTTCTGTCCACAGTTTGTTAGAAAGTGGCAGCGATGCTGTGGGCTAATGTCATCATTCAAGCCAGTCATACTTCACAAGGGCGTTTTTTTCACTGGATTTAGTTTAAATAAATTAGTTTAGTGTCATGTGCATACTATTATTATTGGTGTCTTAAGTATTCTCTTATGTTATTATTGATTATTTGTATTGCTTTTTGTGAGGACCCCAGGAAGACTAGCTGTCATTAATTTGCCAGCTAATGGGGATCCTAATAAAACAATAACAATAAAACAATAACAATTTGTTTACTGCAGGGGGGGGCAGGGATTGTCACGTGACTTCCGAACACGGAAACCAAGCGGCCGGTCGCAGTACTGCAGCTCTGCCCAAATATCTTTTTCATTTAATTTCCAATGGTAGAGACGTCTTCTCCCCTAAGGTACTGTCATGGCCCTTGATGATCTTGCTAAGAGCGTTAAGCCCTCTGCCAAAAATCTGGGAATCATTTTTGATCCTGGCCTAAATTTTGAAAATTAAATCCAGGGAGTTCGCTCATGCTTCTATCAGCTGAGAAACATCTCAAAAATACCGTCTTTCTTTGTCATTCAGCGACCTTGAGAGAGTTATTCATGCCTTTATCTCCTCCCGCCGGGACTCCTTTGTACTCTACCCTGTGGAGTGTTTGTGAAGCACTTTGTAACTCTGTTTTTGAAAAGAGCTAGAGAAATAAAGTTTATTATTATTTAAAAAAATCTTTGTCACAGGAGCAAAGAAACAGGGAACAACACACTGACTCTAACCTGCTGTCAGTGGCTCAGTGTAACTCAACACTCAAGCACTGTGTGTGTGTGTGTGTGTGTGTGTGTGTATGTGTGTGTGTGTGTGTGTGTGTGTGATTTTTTTGTTTTCTCCTTTTTCTCTCCGCTCCCTTGTTCTTCTTTTCCATTTCCTCCTCTACTACTTCTACAACTACTACTCATTTTACGGCTTAAGTTATTACTACTATTACTACTACTACAAATACTTCTGGTACTGCTATACTACTAGTTCTACTACTACTACTTATTCTGCTACTTGTTCCTCTGTGCTCATCAGTGATGTTTTTGTCTCCATCTAGTGGTGGAAACAAGGAACAACACACTGACTCCAACCTGGAGAAATTTAAACTCAATAGATTCAAAACTAAAAATCTGTGGATTGTCACGTGACCACCGAACGCTGAAACCAAGCGGCCGGTCGCGGTACTGCAGTTCTGCCCAAAAATATTTTTTTCCAGTTCATGTCCAGCGGTGGAGACCCCCTCTCCCCTGGCTATATAAGCTAATGCACCATATTGACTTGACTAAAATGTATTCCACCATTAGAACCAGGGTTAGACCTGGTTCTTACTGCTCCACCATCAGTTAGACCAGGTTCTCAAGAACCTGGTCTAACTGATGGAACCTGGTCTTTTGTATTTGTGTGTATAATTTGTATATTTGTATGTTTATGCCACCTTGTGAGGATGGCGTGGAAAAAACTAATAAAAAGTTGGTCACAAAAAAAAAAAAATTAGTTTTGACCCGAAACATTTTCAAAAGCATCACAGAGGAAACACTAAAACCCCACTGCAATATATGGCTCTGGGTCGGTCTAACCCCGGTGACGTATGGCTCTGGTGTTGATGAGGACGTGTTGCATTTTATTTATGTTGTGTGATTCCAAATCATACAACACTACTAAAAACATACACACACCTTGACTGCAGTCTGTCACCTTTCACTGCTAACAGGATACTGTGTGTGTGTGTGTGTGTGTGTGTGCGTGTGTGTGGACATGCATGTGATTGTGGTGAACTTTTAAAATGTTTAAAACCTGTTCAAAATCTGTAACACATTTAAAGGGTCATCAAGTAATCTTTGACCATTATCAACCCCTAGTGGTGACCAGTAGGAATTGCAACAACATTGCTAGAAGTGATCTCCTCCTACAGTCTGTGGTTCACCAGGCAGAAATCCTTTTTGGACATCTTTTATGCGTATAGAAAGCTAGACATACATAATTACACAAATACATAGAAATATACAGACATTAAATGGGTTTGTGTTTATTATTATGGTTTATTTATGGTTTATATGTTGTGTTGGATATAGGCCAGTACACTGCCCTTTCAGTGATGCAAAGCTTAACAGATACTGGAGCTAACAATATGATTTTCTCCAATAAACAACAAGGTTTCATACTGTGAAACTGATAAACAAGAAAGAAGAAAAATCTATTTCTAACATTTATTTACACAAAATGTGGGTCACATACAATAAATGAATTAAAGTTACTATGTGCAATATTTTGGTATTTCTATAACCAGCACCACTCGCAGCCAGTCTGTAGCTATACCAGCCTGTTTTCTCTTTGGTTACAAAGTCTTGACCATCACTTAGCTCCGCCCATCTCTACAGCGCTCCACCATAGTTTGTAAAAAGCTCAGAGTTCAGGCCCAAACTTCTGACTCCGATACAAAACGCACTGCTGACACTGAGATTCAGTTAGTTACTAAACTGAAGAAGCCTTGTTCTCTGTCTGAAATGTTCTCAGAGGGAAAACTAGGGTCAACATTCGGCAGCTTTTACTAAATGGAGACACGGAAAGAAGCTGAAGGACTCAAACTGGATTCCCATTTGGCTTTCGTCCTTTTGGACACATCAGTAAAGTAGAACCTTTTCCACTCAAGACATGTAGTGTTGTTTGGTCATATTATTGTTATCATGCATTTGACATTATTACATGTAATGCAACATTTCATGCATTTCAGCACTTGGATTGTTGAGATGAATCGTACTCCCTCTAGTTTCGAAAAAAATATTACACATAGCAACTTAAAATGTATACACTGTAACTTGTGTGCATATTTAAATTGGCTTTATCATCCCATGTATGTTAAACATCAAACAATGTCATTATATATTGCATATATTTGTTTTCATATAAATAAATGTCTGTTCTGTTGCTGACTGCTATAACACATAGGTGAAGATGTGAGAAATATCAACTCAATTTTTGTTTTCCTGAGTCTGGTTTTCAGGTTTTTTTAATGTCAAAATTGCATCATGAATCCTATAGCTCTGTTGGCCTCTCCCTCCTCTCAGTGATGGGGCTGTTTGTGTTACAGGCGTCACATTAGCCCATAAAAATGATGGGACATTAGGTAGCTTAAGTGCTTCTTGATTGAATTAGCCAAAAAGGAGGGCAGGACACCCAGATCTACTAACACAGGGACAATTTGTGAGGGTGCAACCGATCCTGCAAGGTATTTACTAAGACTAAGCGAACACAGGTGCAATTCATCTAAATAATTAGTTAGAATTAACCAAGCAGCCAAAACCAATGGTGAATTTTTAAAGTGAATGTCCGCTAGAGGTCGGCTCCAAAAAGACTCCAAACCGCCCAGCTCCATGCAAGTCAGTGGGACCACAACCTGACTTCTAACTCAAAATATAAAGTCAATAATTTTTTTTCGATTTGATCGTCTTGGTCTCAGTAGCTAATTTCACTTCTTCTTCTGTGTGTCGTTATGGCGATTTTCAAAATAATTAACGGGATATAACGGACATAAAACAGGCTTGTTTTCCTAGTGATTGACAGGTCGCCTATCCAATGATCAACAGGTCGCTGATTATGGGCCAATAGCAGGCGGAGCTTCAGCTCTGTGGACGACCCTCAGGCTCGCTTTGGCTGCGCTGGCAATCTTTTGGCTTCAAAACAGCTCTTCAGAAACCTCTGGGTGACGTCACACTCACTACGTCCATCTTTTTTTTACAGTCTATGGGATTAACCCACAAATACAAGGCCCTCTGTAAGGTTTAAGTAGGCTAACCATAACCATCACTAGTGAGTTGGTCCCAGGTTTAAGTGAAGTAAGTTAATATTTGCATTATGAGCAAACGGTGTCCATTTTCATGTGTCATGTGCATGCAAAATAAACTTGCCTCCTACTGCAGCAGGTGCCAGTCAGGTCTGGGCCTGACAAATGTTGTGTCCAAGTCAAAATGTCTGAAAGTCAAATCCCATAAAGGATTCATGCATACGAGCATAACTCATAACTTGCTGTTTTGCTTCGTAATGAATTGTTGATGTGGTCCAGCTTATGAATTTAAATGTCTGGGACAGATTGATGAACGATGAAAAAAACAGTTAATCAAGAACGGAGGAGGAGCTTAAATGATACCGTTCTACAGCAAGTAGATTTCCATACAAAAACAAGTACAAGAATTTTCAATTTTTGGAACCCCATCCAACTGATCCCCAACCAAGCCACCGCTTAAGATGTTCCAAAATACTTTCAAGCCAGTGCCTCTTTCTGAGAAACTGGAACCAGAACCAGACCAGAACCAGGAGAAGAACACCCGATCCCAAACCCAAACCCAACCCCAAACCCAGGGTAGAGGGGCTCAGTGAATGTGGAGCAGAAGGTGTGGAGGAGTCTCAGTTTGTCAGAAGAGACTTTGTAGAAGGACAGAGTCCCAGCAGACCAGTCCAGATACACTGCTACTCTGTTAGATCCAGAGGGACGGACAGGGATGATGGTGGACTTCCCACTGTGTCCTACAACATAGCTGTTATCAGAGCACTCCAGACTCCAGGACTGGTCATTATATCCAAGCAGAGAGTCATCACCACTTCTTCTGATTCCTCTGAAAGCCACTGCTATAGAAACCTCTCCACTCCACTCTACCTCCCAGTAACATCGCCCAGTCAGACCCTCTCTACACAGAACCTGAAGCTGCTGGTTAAATCTCTCTGGGTGATCAGGATCTGACTGCTCCTCTGTCACTACTGTCACCTTTCTGTTGCCCTCAGACAGACGGATGTTTCTGTTTGCTGTGTTTGGATCCAGTGTGAGATGACAGGCATCTGATGGGGAGAAGAAGACACACAACAGACATCAGAAATCACCATTAAGATTCACTTCACTTTACCTCTCATCACCTCTCATCCAGTATAAAGGCTACTTCTCGATCCTCCTTACCTCAGCCACCACCCACCTGTGATTGTGTGATTGTTTTCAGGGAAGAAGCATACTTTTTCCAGTGCATGGTATCACAACAGACCCTGGCTTGAGTATTCAGTGAAAGCTGATGCAGCCTTTTGTTTCACTTGTATAAGATTTAAGCCAGTTACAACAATTTATGAGATTCAACTTTTACTGTCAAAGGTGTTTGTGACTGGAAACACCAGTCTGGAAATAAGTATGTTTATGCACACAGGTCAGCTGGCTCAGAACCATTATTATGTGGGATCTATTGTTGATATGATAGCATTTTTGGCTGTTAATCAACTCCCTCTCTGAGCTGACCATGATTCATTCCAAAGCATGGCAGAACCAGGCGGTGGGCTGTTCCTATCATTGTTTGAGTATACCCTGCAAAAACATCCAGAGTTGGCCAAAATAATAGAAACCATTCCCCACACAACCTACACATCGCACGACATCCAGAATGAAATAATGTAACTAATAAGCACCTTAGTGACAGGGCATATTGTCGAAGAAATCAGGGATTCGTCTTGTGAGGAGCTCATTATACATCCTTCTACACCAGCTAGCTGCAGCAATAATCACACTGGTATCCCGCCACTGCCTTTCTACCTAATTATCGTCTATCGCCATCCTGGGCCCTATTCGTCTTATTTAGAAGAATTTTCCATTTTCCTCTCCGACCTTGTAACTCGTAGGAACGACTATTGGCGATTTCAATATTTATCTAAATAATACAACTGATCCACTCAGTAAGTCTTTCTCGTCACTTATGGACACGTTTGGCTTTACTCAATTGGTCCACAAATAACCCATTCAAATGGTAATACTCTTGATTAGGTCCTCGGTTGTGGTATTTAACCTGCAGTAAGTGATTTCAGACCCTGTAACCAATCCTGAAACTACCGTGTGCTATGTGGAGATTTCCGTGAGACGTAATGATAAACAAACAGCCACACAGCAGCCAGCTGTGTTGTTGTTTTCACCTCTTTTCTAAAGCTTGTTGTCATGTTCGGACTGACCAGTAGCTTTTCATTTTTTTTAAACTAGCTTGTCTCGGCCCTCGCTGTTTGAAAGCAGCGCTCTCCCCCTCCCATCCCTGAAAAAAAATATCGTAATGACGGAATCGATGAAGCGAGTGAAGTGTGTGACAAGATGCCTAGCTTGCTAACAAAAATGGACATTAGAAAATGGTGTGTTGCCCCTAGGCCTAAACCTACAGCGAGCCGTGTGCCTGATGAAGACAAAGATATAGGCACTTAGGCAAGAAATTCTTTAGTGCTTGACATCGGCAGCAGTGGTACAAATGCTAGCCAAGAAGGCCTTGCTGCCTGAGTGACTGTGGATACAGGTCAGGCGGGAGACAGAGGCCACCATTCCCCACCTCCCTCTACTGCTACTTTGGGACAACCACCTACTACAGCACCTGACAACCTTGGAATTGATAAACCAAATCAAGTCATCCTACCACAGTGCTCTAGCCATATGTAGAGCGATAAAAAGCAATGATATCATAATCGAGACTGGCTTGAGTATACTGTCAAGGTAGATGCAGCTTTCTGCTTTCCCTGCTGACTATTCAGTACCAGTACCCGGAAAACAGACTCAGCCTTCACGGTTACCGGCTACCATAACTGGAAGCACGCAGTTAAGAAAGATACAGGGTTTCACAAACATGCAACCTCTAAGGATCATCTTACTTGTGCCATGTGCCAAAGACATTAACAGACACCATAATAGCAGCTAACAGTTAGCCAAAGCTGGGTTGAGCAACTCAAACATTCTAAGCCAGGTGTAGGATGGGGCCTCTTTCATGTCTGGGAGGCAGGGTGGTGTCCAAAAGCTCCTCCAAGATAAGCTAGAATGATAAATACCTTTATGTTCACTGTTTAAACCACCAGTTACATTTAGTGGTTGTCCAAGCCATGTCAACAGAAGCAGCTATAGTGGATTTCTTTAATATTTGTGGCGCTCTGTATAAATTCTTCAAGAAGCCAACAATTGCGATGCATTACAAGGGGCAGGGGCTCCTTGACCAGAGATGGACAGGCCATCTCACCACTGTGTCCATCATATTAAAATCTTTTGAGCACATCACATCATTGCTGCACATTATTGTAAACTTGGTGCACAAAGTGCTTCTCCTACTGAATCCCCCGAACAAACTTCTACAGGGAGAGGACACAGACCAGTTGACTGGATTGGGTTTGGTGGCAAGTGCAACGGAATGTGTTCATAAACTGCGATGTGAGGAAAAGGTGTGGAGCGCTGCCAATGGTGCTTACACATTTCTAACACCCACCACACCCCAAAAACAGAGGCACACAGTAAACAGGGACATGGAACAGTTTGTGGTTGAGGAGACCTTTGGAAACAGGGACCAAGGAGAGGCAGAACTACGGAGGCTGTACTACGGCACTGTTGATTCGGTACTTGGAGAAATGGACAAGCGCAACACGCCTTAGTGACATTCCTTGTTACTAAGGCTATAAAGCACATCATGGAGCTGTCACAGTTGCCTATCATTGAAGCAGAATATGCAGTTTATCCGCACACAAATGCATAAAGAGACAGTGGAAGGACAGTGGACTATTAAACATATTCTCTCTACACAACACAAAACTCCTCAGGCTATGCCAAGCGTACTGACTGCATCCACCGCAATGTGTGAAAATTCATTCTCTACTCTGAAAAACATTTTCACGGACCACAGACAGACCATGCTCCATGTTAGCAAGGCCCAGGTAGTTCAGCTGACATTTGAGAGAGATCTCACCCAAAAGTGCACTAATGAGTGGAAAGACACTGTCCTGAG
>NW_027283718.1:0-37835 GCF_046629955.1 Centroberyx affinis
CCCATTAATTTGTGCTATGCAATAATTATTCCCAAGTTCTTGATATTACCTGTCCATTAACTAGCAAACACTACTTGCTACTTGCATTTATCACTATGCAGGAACCAGTAATTAATGAATACACTTAGCAGCTACACTTAGTGCTTACTCAACCACTTTTGCATCTTCACCTGATTCCCATTCATCCAGGTTAATATTATATGTCGGAGTCCTTAATAATAACCAGTCATTAATTAGCTTAGGAAACCGGCTTCATCTCTATTAGCCACCACATGTCCTAATGGTTCCCTGCCTGTCAAGACATTTTTGAATATTCAGCATGATTTGTCCTCCACTCTTCTTAGAGAGGTTGACCGGCACTGACAATATTTGGCCTAACTTCAGCATTCAGTGGTAATGCCTCCAGGTATCCAGTGATAAATTGCATTGTATATGAAATTTGTCATATTCATCCTCATTCCCTCTTCAGTGGGCAAACAATAGTAATAATAGCTTTGGAATTTAAACTCTAATAACAAATGTTTTTGTGTAGCTACAATCCACCATGAAGCTTAGTCACTTTGACAATAGCCCTTTAAAACATATAAATACAAACACAAAACATAATTTTAAAAATGCACAAAAAAACGAAACGAAAAAATGAAAATATTAATTATTTACAAATATGACAATCATCAAGCTATAACTAAGAGCATTTACAAATTCCTGTCATGAAGGAAAATACCAGTACCGTACAAAGTCGCCCACTGCCCACCCCCCTTCTCATCGTGTTCAGGCACAAACACACAGAGCTCTGAAGCAGACCCGTCCGCTGCACAGAGTGTGGCCGTATTCACACCAAATCAGGCGTTGTGGCACTTCCCGCAGGGTTGTGCGGAGGTGTGCGGGGGTATGGGCGTGTTTATTTGTGCTTTAGAATGTAACCCCTGTGAAACAATCAGAAAATAACGTTTTATTTCTCTGATTCACTGGCTTTCTCACTACCACCGATCCCTCTCTTCATTCACTCTCTAGCTCGCTCGACCACCACTCTCTCTCTCTCTCTCTCTCTCTCTCTCTCTCTCTCTCTCTCTCTCTCTCTCTCTCTCTCTCTCTCTCTCTCTCTCTCAATTCAATTCAATAGGCTTTATTGGTATGACAGTTACATTGAAGTTTGAGTATAGGCTTGAGTTAGTTGATTTAGTTGTTTTCTTTGTCACTTTTCAGTTTGAATTTGAATAAGACTGCCTTCTATTTTTGTAAATATTGGCTATGGTGAGAAGTCTCACTGGATTAGGTTTTAATTTTATTTGAGAACTAAGCTCATCCAATGAAAAGAAATGTTATGGAGTTGATTATGTTATTGTTGTTTATATTTTATTTTAGTTTAAATCAATCTGCCCTCCACTGACTCAAATCATAGGGTAGCAGCAAACTTAGAAATGCTGCTTCACTACCTCCCAATTTCCCTGCTTCAAATTGTTCTTTATAAATTAGAATAGAATAACATAGAATAGAATACTACTTTATTAATCCCCATGGGGAAATTAATCTTCTGCATTTAACCCATCCAACCACCCCATACACAAACACACAGCCATAAGCTGGAGAGCCCTGTTTGACTCTATGAAAAAATACAAAATCCTAATACATTTTATTGGTTATTTAAAACAATGCATCTTGCTCTAATCATAGCAATCATCGTATTCATACAGTGTGAGGATACATTTATCAGTGAAGCCCTACGTATTGGGTTCATCATAGTTATCATAAATGCAACTTTGGAATCAGCAGATATAGACAATGAAAAACAGCCAATCAGGAAAGAGTCAATTGACAGGAAACTCTGAAGTCTAGTGAGCCCTCACATATCTCTGGTTTCAGAATCAATGGATACAGATGATCAAAAAGCAGGAAAGAGGGGAGGGGCTTAAATTACATAAAAAATCTATAACTCTATAACTCTCTGTCCCAAGCAGGTCCCAAGCCCAACAAGCCATCAGTCATGTCACTGGGTGCTGGGCGGAGTTTACACTCAATATAAAGTGGGCCCTCCCACCAGCAGGCTCCCCACCTGCCTGCCGTAAAACCTCGGTGACAAGCGGCCACACCACAACAAAACCCACATGGCTGAAGACAAACAACCGGAGGGGAAACAACTCCACAGTTCACTCTATCACAAGCCAAACCTATTTTAGATTCCTTACTGGTCTCGCGAAAAAAAACACTGAGAGACTTCAGCTCATTCAAAACTCTGCAGCTCGGCTATTAACCAGAACCAAGAGGAGAGAGCACATTAGTCCAGTTTTAGCTGCTCTACACTGGCTTCCTGTAACATTTAGAATTGATTTTAAGGTCCTCCTCCTTATATACAAAGCCCTTAATGGGCTAGGACCAAGCTACATTGCTAACTCCCTTGTTCACTATTTGCCTTCAAGAGCACTGTGATCATCAGCTGCTGGTTTATTGGAGGTTCCCAGCAACAGCCGAAAGAAAATCGGTGATGCAGCCTTTGTCAGTTATGCCCCAAAGCTATGGAACACACTACCTATAGATATCAGGGAAGCCAGCTCGCTAAATATTTTTAAAAGAAAGCTAAAAACTTATCTCTTCACTTTAGCCTTTAACTAACTATGACTTTCCTGATACAGGCCTGGAACTCTTTTTTGCACTTTGCTTCACACTTATGCACTGCTGCACTTCTTTTAAAATGTTGTATTTTACTTGATTTTATGCATTCTATGTACTCTATTTTTTAACTTTATTTTTATTATTATTATTCAGTGGGTTTTATTTTCCATCTTATGTTATGCATTCCTCATACCGTATTTCCTCTAATATTGGCCCGGGGCTTTATTTACCTCAACTGCAGAGGCTACCAGGCCTTTATTGGAAGCAGGCTTATATTAGAGACAGGCCTTTATTTGTAATTCCCTCTGTTTGATAAGTATATTTGCTCATTTGGGTTCGTTAGGTAGCCGTTTTTTTGTTACTGCAATGCATTATGATAATTATGCTAATCGAAGGCGGCATGCTCCAGAGACTTCCGCCAGGAGTTTACAGGTGTCCACTGTTGTTTTTAGCTGCGACCAGCAGCACTATAGCTCGCTCTGTCGGTCGGTCGGTTGGTTGGTTGGTCCACAAAAATGTCGTATTACCAAACCGTCAAATACATTGATGGACGGCACTTATGGTTACACGTTGAAGAGAGCGAAACAGGAAAGCCACACAGGTCCAATAATTGCTTTCACAACATTTTGTTTGATCACTTGCACAATAACATCCTCAAAACATCATTCTATCACATTGAAACATTGAGCTGTTTTAGATTGCATGAGCAATCAGTTTCATTCAAGTCAATTACAGGCTTGCAGGAGAGCTGCGAGCAGCAGCTTGATGACAGTGACAGCTCACTGTCCAGAAGTGTAGACACCACTGCTCCTCTTCTCACTCCAGCTGTCATGTTTCGAGGCGGGTTGGATTTGTCACCACCATGGCCTATATATAAACTGGATTATTACAGAATGCTCTGCATTGACCGGTTTCCGCTCGTCATTTGACCAGGAGGGTACCAGCTGTCCTTAAACGAGTGCACCCAATGTGAGTTTGGAATCAATAGCAATAGATCAAAACAGCCAAGCAGGAAAGGGGGAGGGGCATAAATGACATCACCAACCAACAAGAAACTCTCTCTTGAGTCCAATGAGCTGTCACACATCTTACTGTGGTTTCAGAATTGATAGATTTAGCAATACAGCCAATATGAAAAAACAGGCAGTCAGGAAAGGGAGAGAGGCTTAAATGAAGTGACCGCTGGACCGGAAATTCTGTCCTGAGTTCAATGAACCATCAAGGGCCTTTTACACGGGATGCAACAGTTGCCTGGTCCTCGTTCATTTTCAGTGAGAGGTGCTCAGGGAGATGCGGAGGAGCGGTTGGACTGGTAGGTGGAGCGAAACGCGGGCTTACTGTAAATGTTGCGTTCGTGCTCGTATCACACACACGACCCCCTGTCCACTCAGCCAGAGGTGAATTGTCTTTAAACTGAGTTTCACCACACAGCTGATTAATCAGTGGACACCATGAAAACATTATTTAAATTATGCGGGACTAAAGCACTTCATTGAAACCAATACAATGAAAAAGAATTCACAGAAATCAGTCATGAAATATGCTTAGTTAGTATATACATACGACAATATTGACATTATTTTGCCCAACGAGCGCTCAATTGGATTTTTAATCCTCTATGGCAGACTTGACTGACTCACTTGCACAGTTTTATTTACATTAATTAGCAAACAGCAATCTCAATACTAGAGAAATTATACATTAATCCATTATCCATTCAAATGCAAGACAAGGAGGATTAAAATGAAACACTTATCCCAAAGAATACACCATGAGTCAACCGATCTAAATGGTTCACATTTTAAGTAGTTATAGAAAATTTAAGTGAAGACAAATTATGAATAACAGACAAACAAAAGTGCCCAACAAAAGGTCATTTCACATCAAAATGAACTAGTTTCTTTAAACAAAGGCTTCTAATCAACAGAGCGTAATTTTACTAATGTCCTTAATGCACATTATAGCTCATTAGCTGTCTAATATTTTCTGCAGTCTTTTTGGCTCGTCTTTATCAAGGGTGACTATAATTCCCTATCATGTACACATGAATCATTGAAGAGAAACCTTAAATCTCCTACTGTGTTTCCAGACTCACTTGTGTACTCAAATGATGTATTTCTGCTTCACCTGGGTTCTCTAAGAGGGTTTCCAAATTTTGCAAGATTTAGCCATTCTACATTAGCAGGACTATTGGGAAAGCAGTGAAATTGTCATCACATTGGAGGGCTACAAATGCATTTAGAAATATAGGATCTATTCTCTCTCTGTCTCTCTCTCTCTCTGACGTTCTCTGTAGCCTACTCTAGTATGTAGGCTATGTGTGTACGTGTGTGTCTAACAATTGGTGGAGGGTAATCTTTCTATTGTATATTTTATCTGTTGTGGTATGTTGTATATTTTGTTATTTTTATGTACAAATAAACAGTTTAAAAAAAAATACTACCTAAAAATAATACCGCATATTTCTGACTGGACAGTTACATGTAGTTGGCACTTCAGTCTGAATCATAAACCATTTGGAAACCAGAGGACAGGCTTGTAGAAAAACAGGGGTTTAGAGCTTTATCATGACAAACGCCTGTGATGATCACTGTAAATTTCGCTACTTCTTGCACCTGGTGTGTGTGTGTGTGTGTGTGTGTGTGTGCACATGTGTGTCTGTGCTTGCTATGGGTGTGATAACACTGGGTTGCTGGGAGTAAATCTTTGTAGTGGTGTTTGGTTCACCTTCCTCGTGCTAACTGCACACCTGCAGAGCATAGATTAAAGCTGAATTATCTGAGGAGTAAGCGTCTGCCGCTGCCTCCTCTTCCTTAATCTTAGGTTTCATCTGTGGCTTGTTATTGCTGTTTTCCTGCGTAGTGAAGGCACTACTTCAGTCCACGGTGTCTCTCAGAACACCTCGGATGTGGATAGCATGTTAACAGCCATACAAACTTTGACTTACAACCGCAGCAACTTTGTGACTGGAAAGTGAAATGTGTGGTTGCTGCTAGCCTTGGCTTACACCTTGGCTGTGCACCTACTGCACAATGAACCTCTTTTCAATTATGAGTACTGACACAGGCTCTCTCTAAGCACACAGGCAGTACACAGATGCCTATTACATTCTGTGTTAAATGGTTAAATGGATGGACAGACAGATTCAGATTCAGATTCAGAAAAGGCTTTATTGGCAGGAATCAAGTAGTGTTGAGTGTTGTCAAATCATGGCAGACAGCAACCACTTACAGGTTCACTTACTTTGTTTGACCCTCACCCTTTCTTCTTCTCAGACACCTTTTTGCAAACATCTATTTGATGAGAAGTATGGCAACAAACCTATTTCTATTCCACCATGGTCTGTCTAAAAACATCATTGCCTTGCTCTAGTGGCCATTGATGGAATCATCTATACTTCCATGTGCCACACGACATAAGCCAATATGTTAGCAGCATAGATCTAAACACACTGTTTTAGGCATACCATCATGGCATTCATTTATGCTAACCATCAAATCATTAAAATCTATGTTTCCTTGAGGTTATAGGTTAGCTATAATTGGGAGCATTTACACTTAGGCCCGGATCTACTAACATGTCGCAATTGCCGGCGCAACGCAAAAGCAATTGTGGGTGCAATTGGTACCGCCAGCGCAAGGTATTTACTAAAATAGGGCACGCAAATGAGCGGAGGTGCAGATAATTAATTAGAATTGCGACTGCGCTAATATAAGGGCCAAGCAATGCGCACAATAGTCCATTAGCGGCAACGTAATGACGGACAAAAGAAGCGCAAATGTCTCTTCAAGTGGAGCTGGAAGTGGTGGCAGAGAAAACCCTAAAGAGCTGCAGAGAGTTTTACCCGCGTGTAAAAAATCACTCTGGAATGACATAAAGTGAATGCAGCTGGGCACCACAAGCGCGATTTAGCGGAGATAAAATGTGCTGGTATGATATGAGGAGGTGAACCAAAATGCTTACTACAAATACAGCTAAAGAGGAGCCTTAACTCCCTTGGAGGAGCAAGTGCAGGGGAGCCTGACTGAGACTCAGGTGTCAGTGGGAGGGATGGAGACCAGGGGCCGTGTTCACAAAACATTTTATCTTACCACTAGGAGGATTCCTAAATAGCACTAAAAGTTCCTAGCTAAGAGTTTCCTCTTAAAACCTATTCACGAAGCTGCTGAGACCAACTTTTACTAAGGAATGGGGAGAAATCTTAAGCTAAGAGAAAGGGTGGGGTTGACCTCATTGCTATGGATGATGTTATGTTTCATGAAACAGTGATTGGCTGATAGGGGATGGGTCTCTGTCAGTGAATTCATCATAGAAATACTGTAGGAGGTATCATGTTGCCATATTCAAATAAAGATTTTAAAATAAAAATGTAAGCTAAGTGTCACTGATTTAACATGAAACAAAGAATAATATACTGACTAGTCAAGTATATGTGCAGCTAATTGTCAGTCTCTTACATGTCTGGCAGCTCGTTAAACAATTAGCTGATATTCATATATGTAACATCTTTTTTTAAAGACTTTTTATCCTACGTGGTTATTCACAATTAAGGTGTTTGTGTGACCAATATAACTATAATTTAAAAAGGAAAGCAAACATTTTGTGAGCTTACCTGTTGTAATTTAACTGAGGTCCCGGTTGTGGGTGGATGTAAGGCATGAGGAGCCACGTCCTGCAGGGATAGCCACTGTCCCCCACCAAGTGACATCCAGCTGGGACATGATGCCTCTCAAACAGCAGCCTTAGGCCACTCTCCTGTAGGATCCGGGAGTCATGTGTTGCGCCCGGCCACTTGGCGACAATGTCAAGAATATTGTAGTTGGCATCAAAAACCATGTGTTGATGCTATGAAATTTTTTTCTGTTGACAAATGCGTGTTCATCTTGTGATGGTGCAATAATTCGGACATGTGTCCCATCTATAGCACCCACTACACCGGGTAGTCCAGCTATGGCCATAAAGTCGCCTTTGTGTCTTTGTTGTTGGAAAACATCAAGAGGAAACCGTATGAATTGTCGGACGATGTGGGGTCTGGAGAGGGCATTTATTGTTTGATGTGATATTCTACTGACAGATGACTGAAATATACCTAGTTTGTCTGCGCCGCATAGCTGCATTTTCCCTGTGGCCAAGTAGTGTAGAGTTGTCACAACCTTGATCTCTGGTGTTATTTGGTTGTTTTTGTTTGTTGATGAAGTGACTGCATCCCTGACTAGCTCTACTATGATCATAATACCCTTGCGATTAAGGCGATACCTTTTTAAAAGCTCAGTATCATTAAATGTTTCTAAAATGTTGACCTGATTACGAGGCAGCTTGCCGGCAGCAGCCATTTTAGGATTGTTTGTGATTTGGTCTTAGTGACTTAGGAGTCCTCTTGACTACCCCTAACTTTTCACAGATTTAGGAGCTGGTTTTAGCACTAAAACGCTTTGTGAAATACTCTTAGACCAAAAATTTAGGAGTCCTAAAATTAGGACTGACACGGCCATTATTTTTAGGAGTTTCTCCTAAATCAGCAAGTTGGGAGCTACTTTTAGCCTTAAGATGTTTTGTGAATACGGCCCCTGATGAAGGTATGGTTACATGAGAATGGAGAAGCCGCGCATACACCTCTCCACTGTCGTGACAGTTATTACGCACACATGTTTTGGCTGCGTTGTTTTCATCAAGGCAATATCGCGGCTCATAATAAGTGTCAGCAAATCCAGAGAAGAGCCTGTAACTTTTCGTTTTTGTATATTTAGATAATAGTCTGAATATTGAGTGCGCATTCTGCTACTCTGCCAACGAGGCTTAAATTGTACATTTTTAAGTCAGCATACTCGGTTAAACCCTGCCATCTAATGACTGCATGTTATGCTGTGTAGATGACTGTGTCATTTTGATCTTAGAGCCGGTTCCAGAGACAGTTTCAACAGAGCTATCCGATGCGCAAAATGATAAGACATGCTTTTCCTAGGTCTTAAATTCTGTGCACAATCGACAGATAACGGCCACCGCCTCTTGATAAATCACGTCCACTGCCAATTTCCATAAATCCCTCCCTTTATTTTGCATCTCAGCCTTGGAACACCCACAAATGCATATGCAATTAGACCAAACCACAAAAAATGATGCACGCAGTAGAGAAAACAAGGTTTTAGCACCCGCAATGCGATTTGCACTGGCGCAAACCTTTAGTAGATCCGGGCCTTAGTTTCTCCTAAGGCTGGAGGACATTGGGAAACAGGAGATGACAGAATGTCTGAGAAAATGACCCTGCACACTAATATTTATTAGGAGGCGCTGGCACAGGCACTAAAACCACAGAAGTATCACAGCAGAGAGTTTTATGTGTGTGTGCGTGCATGTTCATGCATGCACAAGTGTTGGCCCAAGTTTGTTTGCATGAGACCGTACCAGTCTAAACACCCACCATGCTCAGTGGACCGTTTCAAGACACAGCAGGGAGTTGAGGGCCATAATCTGGGGTTTTGAGTTGGCAGTCAGGTGTGAAGTGTCTAACAGACAGAGAGGTCAGGTGGAACCGCAGGGAACCAATATCATTGGGCACTGCTTTCCTAAACGCAGGAGGGGACAGCTGCAACAAGCACCAGGAAAAACAATTGTGAGTAGAAAGTAAAGGAAGTCTCCATTCATCAAGCTGTAAATCCCAAACTCTCTGGGGACAGATGGCGGAGGAGAGCAAACCTGCACAAATTCATCAGAATTGTTTAACTTTCAGAGGACACTTTAATGTTTCAAATCTTAGTTATAGACCATAGAATGTTAAAGGAAAAAAGTCAAGAAAAGCTCTGTATTGTAAGTTAACTGTCCATATTGCACTGTGTATTGCAGTCTAATAATTAACCTCTCTGGTATTAACCAACATCACATTGACCCAAAAGCTACTATAATGAACACATTCATCAAAATCACTTCATCTTAGTAAATAGCCACCACATTGTTCACAGATAATAGGTCCAACAATATATTATGCACAGCTAGTAGGATACCCCATGATTTACACCTATTAATTGCATTTCAACCCAGAACAGTTTTAAATAATATTCATATATTCAGTATATTCAATTTCTGTATAGGAGCTATGCAGGTCTTGCGCATTTGTTATTTTGAATCCAAATTTATTCATTTAGGGTTCAGTGCGTGAAGCATATAGGCTATTTTCTCCATACTATGTGAAAATGGTTCGTCATCCCATAAATTTAAAAATGGAGGTCTTCATATTTGCATGGCTACTTCCTATAATGGACAGTTATTCTGCCATGTCCGTGACCACGCTGTTCAGTGGCCATTTAGTGAGAGAATATTGTAACAGCTGGAGTCATTTATCAGCCCTGATGGCTCAGACAATGACTCTGTGGTTTCAGGCCCACAGTGACATCAAGAGCTTTCACAGCCATTCTCTACAGGATGCCCTGCTTCTGTTCTTTGGCCCTTTCTCCTCTCGCACTAAAGTCCTGTGTTTGCTTCCTAATAAGCAGGCTACGATCAGATGGATGATGACAAATGAATCTCCAGTATGGGCTGTTGCTGGTGATAGAGCACCTTTAATATCACTTCCCCACTCTCACCATGCAGTAGTAAACTAGCTGCTTCTGTCTTCTACTCAAGGACAGGCTGAATTTGTGCCATCTCGTTCATCCAATCCTCTTAAAGCTGTGAGCGCCTGATGAGGATAATAGCGGGACATGAGCTTTGTTGGCTCTCAGCGATGCAGGGATGGCACGTTTGCTTGGACAGACTGAGAGCAACAAATACAAATTTGAGACTGTAAAATAACTTCATGTTGCCACATTTCTCAAACACAAACACAAAGATGAAAGAATCTGTATCCTGGACAAAAAATGATTTCTCTATCTGACTTAAATGTGTTCCTATTTCACTCTGCGATATGCGGGGGAAAATATAGTGTCATTCCTGTTTATGCATTATGTTCCCTAATTGAACATAATGTAACTTATTCTCAGTAATCAGGGCTTACCTTATCACACAAATCAATGTAACAAAATGACATTTAATTAATTATGGAGAAATTGTTTCCATTACAAAGTTGAAGGCATGAGAGTTACAAGACCAATTACCTAGAGTCAAGTCTCTAGATGTAGGTATCGCTTTCGGACCACTTGCTGTTTGTGGGTGAAATGCTTGCCGTGTTTAGACAGTGGCATACAGACTATTCCTAGAATGGGTCCTTCACAGTAAAAGACTGGGGAAAGGATCTTGCCTGGTACTTCCTGCCTGTGTGGTCAAATCCGCTCATGAAAGATTCCCCTCTGCTGATGGACATTATTGTGGTTATGTGGAGGTGTAAGAGGCACTTCACCAATTGGATTGGGTTTTACAGGACGCAATTTTCAATCTGGATTACAACAATCTATACAGTTGGATGTGGAGCGCAGACTGTCTGTGCACCGCACAGCCACTGTGTAAGCTGTCAAGAGCATTGCATGCTACTAAGAATAACCTGCTGGCCAGTTTGATTGTGTGACAGAAAAATAAACCTATATTTCATAAATTCCCCAACAGTTTGTCACTTTGCATTATTCATGTAGTTGCATACAATCCACAAGCTTTGCTGTTCAATGGGTTGGAGTTCACATCTTTTCAAAATTTACTTCCACTATTCTAAGGTTTTTTTTTTAGCTCTAATCTGATTTCAGATTTCTGCCTGTGACCGTGTAGAGGATCAAACTCCCAAAGCTCGCCCCCCGATGCTGACAGGCCTGTGGCGAATACTGTGATCACTGCAGGCTTGAACACTGTCCCACTTCTCTTTGAGGAAGTGCTCCTGCAAAATATGACTTTCTTTGCCATCTTCTGCTGTGGAATGGCCAGGTAATAAATTCATATACATACATGTACAGTATGTGTGTCCTCATACCAGACCCTCATAAGGGTAGAGGTAGTATTTTTGAAGATGGCAATTTTACTTTTACTTAAGTATGTTTTGACTTAAATATTTCACTTCACTGCATTTTAAATAATATCCATTACAGAGTACACATTTTGTCTCCATAAGCATTGCATCTGAAACTGGCCAATTGTATTATAAATCACACTGATCTGCATCAAACCTGCAATGTTAATGAGATGTTAATTGTAAGTAGTGGAACAGTTTGTCTGTGGATGTGTTGCCGTGGAAACAAACTTGGGCAGGAGGACTCGGAGGACTACAGCTACCTGACTACAAAATGGAAACCCGGATGCACCGCCATGCAAATATTCCCAGTGTATCGGGTGAGGGGAAGATGGAATTGCTGAGTGAGGGAATTGGTTAGAGCAAACCAATCAATGTCATCAAATTCAAACTAGTCTGAACAGCCTCTGAACAGCCTCTGAACAGCGCGAGGGGCATCGCAATTTTGTTTCGGGGGTTTGATTGCTCAGGCAGGACATGCAAGTCATGGACGTTACATCAGCTGAACGTACAGCTGACACAAATCACATCAGCTGACACAAATCACGTTCGGCCCTTCAGACAAGCGGTTTATTTAAGCTGCCAACTACTCATTCTTCCCTGTGTTACCTGCCTCCCACACGATGCTTCTGACTGGCTGTGCTGCTTTCTCCCACATGCTGCTGCTTACTCCCTCCACCTCACCAGCCTTCTCCTGTTCTGGTTTTTTATCAATCAAATACACTTGCGATGGCATCTTCTTGCCTCTTGCATTATGTATATTCCATATCTCAAAGATATGTGTCTGCTGGGTTCTGTTCTATAAACCCTGGTGGGGGACCTGATTGCACTCCCCACTGAATCTTTAGCATGCTGCTTCATACAGGGAGCAGCTTAGAGAGCAGAGCCTGTACCGCCAAATACAACTGTATAGCCATAATGTTTTTAACTTCATGATGAGAGTGTTCATGACTGCACTGCACAAGCACTGTTTTCGTGTCCATGTGTTTCATGCCAGTGCTGCCTCTTACTGGTGGGAGGACCAATTCTTTTAAATAACTTGATTCGTAAAGGCCTTTCATCATAGTAAATCAGTTCATGATTGCTTCATTTGATTCACCTTTGTAGAAATGACAGTTTCATAGCCAACAGCAATTTGGGCTGACATTTCACCCCAATTATTTCACTCAGATTGACCTCAACTTGCAGTTAAACAAAAAGCACAAAACATTTTCCAGAAAGCTCAGTCCTGAAGTCAATCAAACACTCGCTTCATGTAGAGTTTCAAAGTATATTATTCCTCCGGGATGTAGGTAGAGGCTACCAAAGGTCAAGTGCCATAGCAACAATTAACCCTTTAGCCATGCAATAAATTGTCTAAATTTGCACATATTAATTAAACCTGCTGAATTTGTCTGTAATTCAGAAATGGGCACATACCGTAGTAAACTCTTTACCTTTTTCATTTGCATTTAAAATAGAGGCTATAATAAAAAACTCTTGGCTACCAAACAATTTTCTCTTTGTGATGAATTGTGTTATTGCACCTGACAATTGACTTTCCTATACAATAGTCCAGAGCATATATAATGAATATGCTGTCTGGGACCTTTGTCACATGTCATCCCCCTCTCCTAACCCAACCTCTATCTCCACTGTCGACTTTAAGATAAAAGGCAAAAATGGCCAACATATATATATATATATATTTCTGAGGCTAATTTAAAATGCAGTCATATCTGCAGCAGTGACCTCTAACGTCTTATTTTGGTGTAATTGCTGTGATCAAAGCATGGTCAGTGATAAGTGGCATTGTTAAAAAGCAAGAAGGGATTTATCTGTAGCTGATAAATGGGTTATTAATACCCAGATGACTTGTTTTTACAGTAAGCGGGGTGGAGGGGGGCTGTGGGGGCGTAACAGCATTATGCAAAAGAATTAGTTAATCAGGAATTGATAACAGTGATATACCAAATGTATTAAGTGATGATAAGAACAATTTAGGATAATAAAATATAGCCAGAATAATGATTGCTTTAAATAATCTAACACATTTTGTTTAAATGCGTATAGAATGATAAACACAGTCCTTTCACCATGGAACCAGAATGGCCCAGCCACTAGTCACACCTGGTGTTGTTTCATTGTGAATCAGGAATAACTCAATTAATTTAAGTGTCTGTGCCAGCTTGCAAAGAGATACTCAGAGATTCTTGGAGAGGAAATACATCAGTGGTTGAAGAGTCTGTCAGCTCTACTTACAGGTGTACTATATGACAACTGCTGCACTTTCCCCGTCAGCTGGCAGACAATAAATGGCTGCATCATCAGCAGGCTTGATGTTTCAGCATCACTGCACAATGATAGGTTCTACTGTGATTAATTACCCAGGCTGACTATAAACTTTGACTATTCACAGAGCCTTTGAGCATCTAGCATACCACCAACAACTTGTGGAACTATTGACTCAAGTTATTCAGTACAAACTTAATACTTACTTACTTAAGAATTTATCATTCAATATTTATTTAGAAATGGTGAAGTATGTCTAGAGAACGATAATCTTAAAAGAAAAAAGACTTTCTCTTCTCATCATACCATCATACCATACCACCCCCCCCCAAAAAAAATAAATAAATATATATATATATATATATATACAGTAATATATATATATATATATATGTAGATACGTACATTTTTTTTTTCTTTCGATTGCAACCTGTGGAACTATCCAATCTGGTACTGTTGACTTGTAATGTGTAGGGAACACAGATGACATGACAAGGCAATCTGGTTGATGTCATGACATAATTGGCCCAAGGGACTTTCACAGATGGGGAAACTCAGCTCTCATTCAGTGACTGCCCAGAGAACTTCCCAGATGATTAGCCTATATCTTTAGCCTACCTGTGAATAGATTAACCTAAACCGGAGTCTAATAAATCCTCTTTGGATCCCCCACTTTGTGGATTTGCACATGAAGAACAGCAGACACAGGCCTCAGAGACGTCAGCTGATAGGGCTTATGGGAGGTAATCAGGGCTGAGCCCGGGACTGAGCTCCCAATCCATTTGTTTAGTACGATTTGCACATGTCGCTCTCTCATTTCTGACAAACTCAATGTAAACATGGATCAACTACAGCGCTCCATTATTTGGCAGCTAACTAGCTGTAACTTACAACACTTTCTATATAAGTCGAATTATAGCCTATATGCTTCAGTGGTGTATAGGAACAGACAGCCTGTGTACCCCGTCTTTACACATTTCATTTTTTTTCCAGCAATATCTGAAATATTATGAAACAGTTTCACTTTCTATTACACTTGTCTGCCAACAAGAAAAGATTCCAAAAGTATTTGCCAAGGTTTTGGCCCTCATCATACTATAAAGCAAGGAATCTCTGTATGTGTGTCCTTCGCATATCTCGAGAACCGTTCGTCCGATCTACTTCACACTTGGCGGGTGTATTGCTGGGGACAAAAGGACGTGCAGTGTCAGATTGGACACGCGACACGTTCAATATTAATAAACTTTGAATAAACAAGTGAACGGCGCTCTGTGCAGCAGCGGGGCTCAAAGCGAACGGGCACTGCACTAGTTCTACAAACAAGGCAATTGCCGTGATTTCTGGATGTAAATTTACATTTTGAATTTCAGATATTTTGCCTGCACTGTTATCCAGAAATGTCTTATTCCAGAAGTAAAGGAAAAGATTAAGAGCAAAAACTGTTTTAGGTAAGGGAGGAAGTCATTTGAACTGTGATTTGAATCTAAGGGGGAAAACAACCTGAGAGGAGTGACAAAGTAGACAGGGGGTTGGGAATGACAACAAATTCTGTTTCATGTATCATCTCATCTGATTGCATGAAGGAACAGTGAGCATCACAGAAGCTTTATGTGAACCCAGAGCTGAGAGTACAATGCGCACATGGAGCCATGTTTTCCTTACTTTGAATGAAATACACTGACCAGATGGTTGAAAAATGTAATTCTGGCTCTCATAAAAGCATTATCGCCTTTTTACTTTTCTGGCCTCATTGGAAACCTGCTCCTCTGTCAGGCTGCCAGTTCTGGTGATGTTAGCTAGCTGACAGTAGTGACTTTCCCTGGGCTGCTGAAGTCACTGTGTCCACCTTGAGTCTTATTCACCTAGTAATTTGTGACTCCGGAGAAAACCAAACCTATAGCGTTTTGTATTTATTCTGGGAGTCCATTAGGGATAACAAATGGCTGCAGCCGCATAAGTAATCCTCAGAGCTAATCAACACACTGGCATACAGACACAGCAGAGCAAGAGGAATTTAACCAACTACTAGATGTGGAGAGAGATGAAAGAGCTACTTAAGGCCAATATCCATGGCATGTGTGCATTCTGTTTTCCACATCAGAATGTTTACAGCGTACATGCAGCAGAGCAGCAACAGCCAGACTGTTGTTGGTTTGCAGTGTTTTTCTTCACTGCTTTTTGTTATTTACCTACAGTTATGAGTGACCCATGCATCAACCGGAAGGTATGTTTATTTAAAAAAATGTTAATTGGTCCCCCTCTCACATTTTTTCATTTCAGTCAGTGGCTTCAAGGAAACTGAACTCTTGGAACAAAAAAGAGGTTATTTTATACATTCATTAATAGGCACAGAGACAAACTGCCTGACAAACCAGGCTACAGTGCAATCAAACCCATAGAAAAAAAAGGTAGGGTGATATACAGCCTATCATTCATTCATTATTTTCAGTCAGGAAACTGACATGTTAGCGCAATAAGTAAAGATATCATACACAATATAAATTTTCGATTTCTTTCTCCCACACCACACCCACTCCAGATGGATACAGCGATACTGAATAAAATGTCTCCCTAATGGCTACGACACACGCACATCTAAACACCCAATCAACACACATCTGGTGGACCTTGCCCTTTATAGTCTGTCCCAATTAACCTGGGTGAACTTGTCATAAAAATATGGAAAATCTGATATCCAGATTTGTATTTGTCTCTGGAGAAATATAGCATATTTCAATGTTGTGTTAAGTTAGGAACAATGATATTTAACTCCCAACCCCCACCCCCACCCCCCAGGAGCAATAAAGAGATGCACATGAGAAGCATTAATTGTAAGAAGTGCTCGAGAGAAAGAGAAAGAGAAAAGCATGATATATCATTTGTAGACGGCTACACTCACAGATTGCTGCTAGATTTCTTTAATGCCCAGTAGAGAATTAAAATAGAATGAGCGCATGTTAAGACGTGACGAAAAAAACATGAAAGAGCTAAGTAAGAAGCATGATATACCAAAGTGAGGCAATCCAAGTTTTGTTTCTCAGGAGTAGAATTGAGAAGTGTGACAAAATGGTCAAAATCTCACACTGATTTCAAATAAAACTTTTTTATGTGTAGGAGAAGTAAATGAGAGGAAGAGTAGATGATTTAGATTTATTTAGATTTATTACTTATTCAGGATGTTACTTTACTCTGGGTTCCGTAGAATTTGAATACCTGGTAAGTATATGAGGACAATGTGAGAGATGTGCATTAGGAATTAAAATACATGTAAAAGGAAGGTGGCGTAAGGTTTGGTTTAGTATTGAAAATGTGTTACGAAGCCAAACACACTCCTCGATTGTGTTGTTTTACACTTTAGTTGCAAGAGAAACCGAACAGAGTGTAGAGTCTTATAGACTATAACCACGTGTCTCAGTCTGCAGCAGTTAATTAAAGAGCAGGAAATTTTCTCTCTTAGATCTCAAAAGCTCTTGACGCACACCAACTTTAGTCTGAAACTACATCAATCTTGGCCGGAGCAATTTGCTGACTGTGTGAACAGTTCAACAGGGCTATTTTGAATTCACCATTGATCTTTGCACCATTAGCAGCGAGAACAAAGACCCCATTGAAGCCTACATATCTTCAACTATGATTAGTGGTGTTTTGCCGTCCCCTTTGTCAGACCATGTTAGTGATGCTTATGAGGAAGCTTTAGTAAATCTAACAAAAAAATGTGTTATCCACTGAACATCCTCTGAACATCCTCTTTGCTGAAGGGATTGTTTGAGAGGGTTGTACTTATTTCTGCTTTGTTGGCTTTTCTGTTTTTGGCTGGTGAGCTTAGTGTAATGACCAAAATATATATAAATAAATAAAATGAAACAGCCAGTCCCTATATGTTTTCTTTGATCTCTTTGCTGATAACAAGAGTAATAATAAGAACTGCTGGAGGGAAAAGAGCAATTAACTGCTCAGTGAGACCCTGCTGGTTTAAGGGTCTCTGTCTGACTGGCAGAGAAGCAGGCGAGGCACTGGTCTCTGATCAGCACTAATAGGCGTTTTAAAGCCTGATTAATGTATTGACAGGTTTGGGAGTAATGGGTCACATTCAATAGGATTGCAGTCATCAGTAATCTACAAAAAATTGGCAACTGTGATTCATTACACTTAATGATAAAAACACAGTCATCAGATTACAGATACTCTGAGGAAAGAGAAGGTGATTACCTGCTGGATTAATGTGCTTGAAAGGTCTGATGCATTTTAATTGAGATTATAAACAGATCTTAAATTGTCGATTATAAATCAGACCCGGACTAAATATTGTCCTGAACACAATAAAATGAGAGAAAATAAAGTTTCAAGCTGCAGAGGTTTTATATGCTTTCATCGAGAATCACGTTTGGGGACTTTTAATTCTACTGCCCTATAGTTAACTTTTCAACAATTACACTTGAAGGTATACAGCTGCAGAGGGAGAAAGACGTGCAAACATTAGCAAAAATGTATTTATTTATTTATACTGCTAAAGATAAATGAATGGGGGACATCACATGAAAAAACAAAACAAAACAAGAAAACAGGAATTATCTTTTAACTAACACTTGGTTAGATTCGTCTGTGTACTGCGTTATTAAGCATTAATTTAAAGAAGAAATCCAGGATTTCCCAGATTTCACCATTGTCTCCCCCTCTGGCGGCAAAAAATGAAAATGACATAAAATGTGTCCAATGTCCAAAATTACATATAGCATCTTTCATGTGAATAAGAATTATACAAACATATATTGCTGCTATCCACCCTTGTATAGTATGTACAGTGCTACTCTACATGCTACACAACACTAAACACACACTAGTGACTGAAATTTTCACATATCACCCGACTAGCTTCTACTAAGGGAGGTCACTGGTGATGGATTAGGACGAGCCAATATCCTCACTTGATCTTGTCCTTCTGCCTCTGTGTCCTCTATGCCAATTATCAAAATGAACAAGACAAAGGTTGTGCCCTAATCTGTTCCTTGACTTGATATTATCTCCGCTATGACAATAATAATCAGGAAGACAATGACGATGACAGTGTTTGACAATGCTTGAACCTCTTGCCACACTTGTGTGCCATATGTCACTGGATCAGTAGGACACTAGGGAGAGACAGAAATAACCCTTTGATACCAATAAACCACTGGGCCTGCTCAGCGAGACCAAGATAATCACAGGCTAATAATACCACAAATCTGCACGGTTAGCATCAAATCACGTTAGTCTGCAGCATATACCACCAGCACTGATTATGTCACCAGTTGACTTTTTGCTCGACTTTTAAACTATTATGTTCATTTACAGTATATGTGTTCTGCAAGTTGGTTGAAGCGCCATATTTACACCTTCACACTTCAGAAGTTAAATGACTTTGGAAGTAGGTGCCAAGAGGAAGAAGTAAGACTGTTGCTTTAAGATAATTTGGAAGACACATTTGGCAGTTGACAGTCTGCTATGACAACAAGGACAGTGTCATAGATGCAAAGCACCGTTACAGTTCAGCAGTACCGCAGGTTCAGTGTGTCTGTAGAGATTGTCATGCCTACTAAGAGCCACTAGGGGCAGATAGCCTAACCATGAGTGAGTGAATGAATGAATGAATGAATGAATGAATGAATGAATGAATAAATGAATTAATTAATGAAAGAATGAAAGAATGAAAGAATGAATATGTATGAGAGTGAGTTACTTTCTGGATCCATGAGGTGCTTCGCATCTAAAAACCCTAATAAATATCGGCAGTCAGTAAATTATCAAGTAATGTTAAAAATTGACATTACGTAAACTCAGTGAAGGTTTAAAATTTTTTGTTATTCTACCAAAGTGAAATATTACTTTGCTGTTAAACAATGCTCTCTGCATGATCTCAAATTCACAATTTTCATATTGTGTCTTGACTTAGAGTCTAACTTATAGGAAAATACCCCACTGTTAATATACATCAGTGTAACTTTAATAATATCCCCATATCACTGTCATATCTGATGCAATATTGCACTATATACATACAAAGTAATTTATGGTCTCTTGTTTTTCTATAATATACTGTATATAAAGCACTGGCATGGAACCACCAATAACAATCACTGCACAGATGGTATCTGTGGACTGACATGATGGAAAATTGGAGGAATTGCTTTCAAAAGGGAGATTTATTTCTTTATTTCTGTAGGCTAACCCTTAAAGCAGAGTCAATCATCTATACTGAAATATTCCTCCCTCTCAAACCTTTATTTAAGATACAGGGCATACAGAGAGGAGTCAAACTAATTTTTACTCATGTCAAGGAAATGCTCTGATTTGAAAATGAATGCAATAATAGGTGTCAGGTGATGCAGATGGTATAATGTAAGCAAGAATGCCATATTCCAAGGATTTTGAAAGGTGCTTGAAAAGCTCGATCTGCACTTCAATGCCCTTTGAGAAAAGTGAGACTATATTGGAGATCTTATTTCACAAATGTTCCAGGATCAAAACAGACATGGTGTAGGTTCAAAATCCTAAAATCTGTCTTGGGCTGTAATTGATGTCATATCTTAAACAGAAAGCTACCTAGATTTGTTGGCTCAGCAGTGATACTGTATATTCAATGGTGGCACATTAACATACATTTGTTCCTGTTAGCAGTAACAACCTCTTTCAGGGGAAGGGATACATTAAAGTCTTGTTTTTAATAGCTGGAAAAATCCCATTTAAACAATGAAAAATGGAAGCTAATTTATATATGTTGACACGTACAGTTCAGAAGCTGTAATATATATATAATTGTCATTCTAAAATTGAAAATTTGATTGAAATATGCAATTAGCATTATTAGCAGCCTAATTGCCTTTGCAAATTCAGCACATATGTGCAAGAATGCTTGGCTACATTAAAAAGACTAAGGCTATAATCTCATTTCCCCAAAATTCATTTGATGCCCCAAGGCACTGGGACACATTTACGATTAATTAAACACTGGAGGTTTTGAGGTACAGGCACCATATGGCTTGTGCCAGCTAACTGTAATTTCACTGTGGATTACCACAGTTACACTAGTGGCATCAGGCCTTTAATGAATGGATGAAATCCTTAATCATGACACTTCAGCCTGCATAATTAACGAGGCCCTGGCTATTTTTTGCCTCTGGATATTTAGTAAATTATAAGCTGTAACTGTGGCAAATGCTAACCTTTAAACAGGAATCAGCAAAGCCTTATATCAGCCAACTGCACTTGTACCTCAATGTATGTACTGAGTAAAAAACACATAGCCTTACCAGCCTCAGCAGTGGTGTTGACAGGAGGAGGCAGGGAAACGAGTCCATCTGCCCTTTTTCAGCAAGATGTTTAGGGGCCTCATTCAGAGCTGCTCAAGTAAATAGTAAATATTTCAAAGGACAGAAAGCAGAGTCACATGAATGTCAGTGGGCATGTTTTATGATTGACATTAGTTACCTGCTTACATTGCAGTGTAAATGATCAGTTATGAAGAATATACAGTGTAGTGGTGATGAATGGTAACTCTTGTCTTGACAACATACAACTGTTTGTTATCTTCTCAAATAATCATCACTTCCACCCTTAATTAGTCCAGCTGGATCACTTGTGACTATCAGTTGTTCAGACAGTCATTCTGGATCTGTTCATTACTTAGGGATTCTCTCGCCACACTATATTTCTTGCAATGATCAAAAGACTAAAACTGTAATTAAGGTTGATTTGGCTTTATTTCAGTCACTGTTGTGCTGTTTTGTAGGCAAAACCACAGTGTCCTCAAATTTTTTTAATCAGTTCAGTATATTTTTTCATGCATGTTTGATTCTTAGCTTTAGCTGCAGCTAGCTATAACAAGCTTGATCTGGCATATGGTTTACATCGTAATACAGTCACAATAAAGTGCTGTCCTCCAGCTCTTACCATGCTGTGCTCTCTCTCTCTCTCCGTCACACAAACACACTTCAATCAGGAGAGACTAGGATGAATGCTCGAATGAAAAAGTTTATTCATGACATGAAACAAGATGTAAACTTTGGCGTAAGCTCTATGCAGGAACTCCTCCCATTCGTGAAGTTAGGAGTACATCCGGGATAGACATAGGAATTAGGATGTCACCCCCGGGGGAGTTCCTCTGGAGCCTGGACATTGGTGGTGATGGGGTGGTGGAGGGACGAAGGTAAGCACAGCGACTGGAATGACAGCAGCATACAGCATAGATCTGAGAGAAGGACTATAGCATAGAAGGTGACGTGTATATACTCCCCTCACTTAGACAATTGGCTCTTTGAAAAAGAAAGGGAAGTGACGGCTAACTCTGATTGGTTCTCTGGAAAAAGAGGGAAAGTGTTCACCAACTCTGATTGGGTAAAGAGAAAGCATGAATGAATGATAAGTAGTCTTTCTGATTGAAATTACATAATACTGTTCACAGTGGTGAAAAAAGTACTCAAATCCTTTACTTAAGTAAAAGTAGCAAAACCATAATGGGAAAATACTTAATTTATTTCTTAATTAAAAGTAAAAGTCCTGCATAAAAAAGTTAACTTAAGTAAAAGTATAGAAGTTTTAGCAGTAAAATGTACTTAAGAATCAAAAATAGAAGTACTCAGTCTGAAGAACAGTCCCTTTCAGAGTGATAAAGTATTGATACATTAACCTGTAAGAAGTATTTTAATGTTGTTGGTCTAACTGCTCCATATATTGTTGGGGAGTTTAAACTCTAACAGTGCAACATAGTTTATGAGCTTGTTGTATGTATTGCATGTAAAACCTTATTCTGCAAAGCAACTAGTAACTCCAGCCGTCAGAAAAATGTAGTGAAGTAAAAAGTGCAATATTTCCCTCTGAAATGTAGTGGAGTAAAAGTATGAAGTCTCCCAAAATGGAAATACTCAAGTAAAGTACCAGTACCTCAAAACTGTACTTAAGTGCTGTACTTGAGTAAATGTACTTAATTACTTTCCACCTCTGCACATAGAGTCACAACCCCCTTGTACCTGCATAATAAAATGTTCCTTCCAAAATATTCTAATAACATAATCTCTTGCCAAGAGTCAAGGAGCTGTGGCTTTGATGGTTTGTGTTTAGTAAAAACAAAATTGTTTCCCAAGAGCTGAACAGCTTTCTCCCAAGCCTACGGGCCTGGGGAAGCTTCGGGGGTCAGATATTAGAAAGTATTAAAAGCAGAGCAGCTTTGGACTAACCCAGCCATCTGTGCTTCTCCGCCTGCAGAGAGACTCCACACTGGACTCATACATCACTCCTTGGTGGACATGTCACAGTAAAGAGCTGCCAGAAGGCTCGCAACCACACTGGCCCTGTGTGTTTGGAGTGCATTGTGGGTGTGTTTACAGTGTGCTGTGGGTGTTTTGTTCTGGTTTCAGCAGTAGCACATGGGCTCTAGGCGGAGGCCCCAGACACATCGGGGAGAGCTTCCTGCTGGATTCCCAGTCTCCACCGTCAGACTCAGCAGGACGTCCAGCTCTCTGCCTCAGCTCTGATTGACTCATCTCTCTGCTGCAGTTGTTACTATTGAGGCAAATTTATGGCCCAGTCTCCACATAGGAACTATTTAGGGATAGAAATAAGGACATCTGGCAGTTATTTACTCAAAATCTATCTTTAATAGTGTGTCTGTCCACTAGTTATATCGTAGTAAAGAAACAGCTGTGAAAGGAGGTTTTTGGTGTGTGACAGAAGAAACATTTGGGTGCTTTAATTCTGTAGAGTAAAATGGGACAGGACTATAAAGTTAGTCAGTCAGAATGTGTTGTGGAAAACCAGTGTGGTAAATGGTCAACCTGGATTTTTTGCCCAAAACCAGGCTGCCTTTGGCTGTGCAAAAATTCTGAAGATCCTTTCTATTATCATCTATTGAGTATACTATATATATCTCTCTCTCTCTCTCTCTCTCTCTCTCTCTCTCTCTCTCTCTCTCTCTCTCTCTCTCTCTCTATACATACATACATGCATAATACACATACATTCAAGCATACATGAGTACAAAGTATTCTAGCTCTCTTCAGCTTACAGGGAGGGGAAATCTACCTTTAAATATATTGATACGTTCCTATGATTTTGGGCAGCATATTTGTAAATGTAATAGTTTTGGGGTTTATGTTAAGCTCTTATACCTGAATGATCTTCATTTTACATAGTAGTAACACAGAAAATGTAGGTATCTTCCCAGAAAACCACATTGGGTGTAGTGTCCACACATTGGTCTTTTATTCATCACACATTTCTTGAAGCTCTAGCTTTCATTTCTTTTGTGCTGACAAAAAAGTTTTTTTTTTACTACTGCCACATAACTTGGCATAATGACAGAAGTGTAAAAGATGCATTTCTAAAACATCTATAAAAGCAAATATGAATGTCTCATGATAGAAAGAAATATCAAACTAGGACTCTTCAGGAATGTTGTCAAATGAAGGCCTCAAGGGCCCTCCATGAAGCTCCAGATTTAATGTTCAATGTTGAACACTGTGTAGAAGCTTGGGAATAGTGTGATAGTATTTTTTTTTTTTACAATTTGTTATTGCACAAAAAGACAGCCACATGAATTGAATATGCTAATTGAGACAACAATGTACGCTAATATAGTGCGAAATGAGCGAACAATGTGGGACAGACAGTAGAATACGGATCACTACTGTAAGCC
This sequence comes from Centroberyx affinis, assembly GCF_046629955.1. NCBI lineage: Eukaryota > Metazoa > Chordata > Actinopteri > Beryciformes > Berycidae > Centroberyx > Centroberyx affinis. Next base: position 24,471 of record NW_027283718.1, read on the forward strand.
TCCATTTTCATCACAGAGAATCAAGGGAGCGGAAGCAAACTAAACAGTAAAGCATGTCAATAGGAGCGCTGGTTCTTCCATCTTAATTTGGGCTATTACAGAGCTCCATTAGGAAGTAAATGCCACATTGATCCCTGACAAAGTCTTCGAACAACAGACTGCAAATGAATGTGGGGATTTAAGGAGGAGGAAATGCTGTGATTACAAAAGAGAGGAATAGATGAAGAGATTAATGAAGCCGTGCTGGTCCAGACTGTCACATCAGTAATGTCTGTCTCAAAATGACAGTTTTCTCATAACCAGTCTTGGTAAGATTCTGTCGAGACAGATTATCTCATGACAAGATATGAAAAACGGGAATAAAGCCTTTCTGATGACTACACTCTTAATAGCTGCATACCCTACATCAGTCATACCAGCTGTGCAAAAGTTCACATGTAGCCTTAATGGTTATGAGGTGCTGATTTATGCGTGATTAAAATACATGCATTTAAATCTCACAAATTAGTTACAATGTCACCCTGACTAGCTACTAAATATTTATTCCAGCCACTGCAGTTGTAGGACAGGTGATACAAAGACACACATTTCTATATGTTGGTGGCAGTATCCTAGAGGTAGGGATAACTTGTTACTGGTTCAAATCACCAGGCTGTCAAGGAAAATCTGGGTGTGGAGAGTTAATGAAATACTCTCCCTTCCCTCATTAACTATTGTATAGGTGCCCTTGAGCAAGGCACCCAACCCCCAGTGACTCAGTATCCAACAGTAAAAGACTATGGTCATACAGGGCAGCTCAGTCAATTTTCCCTGAATAAAGGTTAAAAGAAATCTACATGCAGTATCTTTATTTCACCAATTATATGCCAAGCTGTACTTGATTTGCAAATTGTAATTCTGATGGCAATTGATGAGGGACAAAAGCTATCATCACAGCTCAGAACTCTTTGGGGATTTGAAAAGTGGGAACTGGACGTCTTAGACAGGAACGGATAAAATGTATGAAGTTTGTAAATGGATCCGTCCCTCCCCGTTGAGAAATGAGAAATGGCGCCGCAGCATTGCTGAAAAAAGGCAGGTGGATAATTTGTAAACACAGAGTTATGGATCTCAACAAGTGCAGGTTATTGTGGCTAGAACAATTCCATTACATTAGTGTGACAATGCGCACCCACATCATCACTGAAACAAGTCCCACACACTACAACCCCCGCTCCCTTGTTCCAGAAATAAGGATAATTGCCTGTGCGTTCTCATCGGGGGGGCACGCTGGAGAAACAGTCGTGTCTTCACAATATAACACCTGAAATCTAAAACTTCTCCTTTGTTTCCCTTTTCCCCCACAATTCTAAAAAAAGTGTACAATGTACAAACTCTCACCTGCAGTTCTGCAACACTTTGTTGTGCTCCAGGTGCTGTATGCTGTTATTTTCATTTAAAACCATGGTTAAAAGCTATTTTTTGTTTCCTTATTAATATTGACTTTGATTGTTTCTTTGACTGACGATATTTTTGTTAAGTGTAAATAGTTAAGTTTATTTTCTTATTTTTTATTCACAGTTAACACTGTACTTGTTTCCCTGTTTTTTCACTTTTTGGTGTTTGGTAAAATAAACCATCCTGCACTTTGCCTGTCTGTGTGCTTTGCCATCCTGTTTTGTGGTCAAGAGTCTAAGCTGTATTTAAACTTTAGACATAGGCCTGACATATAGCAGAACAAATACTTGGCTATACTTGGTAGCCAAGTAAAATACCAATATCGGGATTGTGTTTCTATACAACCAACCAGGAATATTGTTGTATATATAATTGTTAACAGATAGGAGTTGTGCTTATTGAAACATAAGAGAAACATAAGAGCAGAAACTGTTATGATTGGTTCAATCAGGTGACCAATCAAAAAAGAGAGGAGGGCCAAGTTAAATAAAACTAACTATGCTATGTAGCCAGCTAACGTTAGCTAGCACACAAGCCGTGACCAAAGAATATGGCTATGTCTAACTGATCTCTATGGCCGTGACCACACCAGCTAACATGAGTAACTACTAGCTAACAGCTAACTTGTTTACATAGTCAGCAAAAAGGCGGACAGCCATTTGTTCTCTCCATCATCCGTTAACATATCAGTCCCATTGAAAATACATTGGCTCAATCTGTTCTTTGCACCCTGGGTTTTCCATGTTTGTCAAACAAAAGTGTAGGATTAAGCTAACGTGATGATGCATTTTCAATGAAAAGTGGGCTTTATTTTCACTGTCATACCTAGAATGTTGTAATGTCACGGACACCACTGGCGACTGTTGTGCAGTCACGCTCACCACTTCCTCAAAAACAAACAATCCAAGACAAACATGGAAGGAATAGAGGAAAGGCTGGCAGTGAGAAGTGACAAAATATCATCACTTATATGTCTCATCTACGAGACAATATCGAGACACACAAATGGCTGCCAACTTTGGCAAACAAACCTGACAGCATCTTGTTACCACGGAGATGACAGAACCCATCGTGTACATCTTCACCAAGGTATAAATGTGGGACGTGGAGCGACATAGCATCTTTTGTCAAGAGTGTTGAGCGACCAAGCATAAATTAAACTTTACACCTTTCAGATACTATTGGAGATGGCATTGTACTCATTGGGTGAAATAAGGTCATTCAGATGAGTGCCAGTTACCTAGCTGGGGAGCTGGATCTTATTCTGTGGCGTTAATGAGGTAGATCCTAAATCATACTGTGATCAGTGGGCAAAGACAATATGACCGTGTTTGGCCATCCGTAGAGAGGTTTTACAGTATCAGTGAAGAGTTCCTCAACTGCAGAATATTGAACGTGTTCTGCTGGTGGTGGCTGTTGATGCTTCAGAATGAAGGATCATCTCCAACTGTCTTCATTGGGCTGAGTAAATAGGCTCCTGAGGACTTGGCAAACTGTCTTAATACTGCAAAGGGGAGAGGAGAGGAAGAGGATAGGTATTGATTTGAACATTTTATTTTGAACAAGGACAGCCTTGTGTAATGTCTGTTCCAGTTTAATGACTCTGGGGGGGGTAACAACAATTAACTGTAAAAAACCAACAACACCGAGCCAAGTTAGAAGTTACTCTTTAAAAAGGACAAAAAAGGCTCAGTATCACACATTTACATGTGGCAGGGTGACAAAATCTTTTAACAAACTCTCTTTTTCATAAACACATACCTACCCCTCCCCATCCCTTCCGCTTTAAGCTGTCCCAATTTTTTAATCTGCTGATTTATCAACAGTGTAAATAAGTGTGCCATTGGTTTGCAGTGATCTATGCACCATGGGGAAAAAACCTCCAACTGTGTGATGACATTTTAAACACACCATCCTGCCGGGAGCGAATCATGTGAAGTAATTGCAATCACATGGTCCGTCTACACCCTCTGGGTATTGCTGCCTCTGAAAAATTCCTTATAGTCAGGAAGAAATTAGCTCCAGCATTAATATTTGTGCTTTGACATACACACACATGCATGCAACAACATTTTCAGTGGGGTGCCATTACTGGTATTCATCCCATAGTGGCTAATTCAGAAAATGAAGACATAAGACTTGGATGTGTTAACAGTGAATGAATGAATGAATGAATGAATGAATCAATACATCAATCAAACAATTGCTTTTTTAATGAAATAACTATTAATTATTTCAATTTTTTGATTAGACAATTACCTTTCACTGTTAATTCTTGATAGTATTTCTGATTATTATTTAATTATTATTAATGATTAATTGAAAATTTGGAAATAATGCCTACCTACCTTTATTTTTCTGTGATGTCACAAATTTGGCCTATTCCACATGAAATTTAAAGCTGAGCTACAGCTTTTTATTTAAAAATACACCCATCATTCAATGAAATACGGAGAAATCACGAAGTGGAGCTGCAACATAGAAGCGTATAACAGAGCGGTAGACCTGCATTCAGTTTGTGTGAGTTGTTGATTGTAGTGGTTTGCTGTGTCTGAGCACACTTGAGAATTTGCGCTTAATTGATTGCATTGAACTGAGTTCATACCACGGGAACTTGAATGCATAGAACGGTCTTTCCCATTCAAATCAACATTTTTATGTGTGCCGATGGGCTAGCTTCCGTATAAACTGACTTACGTCAAGTTGCTGAGGTCACTCATGCCACTGCTAGGTGGTGCTCTTTTACCAGTTGCTGCTGTCTTTTTAGGTAGGTCAAAAGTTTTGACGTGTACACAGAAGTGTTTATAGTTGAGTAAATTTGTTTCAGCAGATGTCCATTAGCTGTTTGAAGTTAGCCAATGCTAACTTTTCTTCTCCACTAAAAGTAGGCAGACTTTGTTTATAGCATTTAAGGGGCTATAGTTAAGTTAAAGGTCCCATATTGTGGAATACGGGATTCCCCTTGCCCTTGTGATTATAAAGGAGTTGGATGTGCTATCTAAACATTGTGAAAGTATCAAAACGCACGGTCACCAACTAAATCCACACAATCCATATTAGAAAACCAAGCCTCTAAATGAGCCTTTTGGACTTCTGTAACTTTGTGGCGTCACAAAGGTACGTGATGATGTTAGCCTCTTCACAAACAGCACTTTCAGTTGAGTTTTGACAGTTTGCTAACAGACACATCTGCACATTCCTCAAGCCAGTGTGACACACTTTACGGCCTTAATGCCCAGACTGGCATTGTCACCACAGCAACTAATCCTTCAAATTCCACAGTCGCCATTTTATGCTGTAGTAAACAAATTACCATGACAAACACTGGAAGGACCGTTTTGTGACATGAGACCAAGGTGTGCTGCGGGTTCGGAGCTAAGCCCAGCTGTGCCCCACCAGATCCGACACACTACAGGAGGGCTGCCTGCTGACGCTGCTGTGAGCTGTGAGTGATACATGAAGAAAAGTGGCTGGAAGAGACTATAAGTTACTAGGAACTACACGGCTAGTGATGGCAGCTGATAAAAAAAACCTTGCATAAACAAATCATTTTTTCTCATTTCCTATACTCTCCAGATAATTAGCCAACATAAATATTGCATATTCAAATAGCCATGTCAACCTTCCTCCATAAGGGCCCTCCATAAATACAAAATTAAGTTCATTTTTGACCATAAATAAAAACTTCCTTGATTTGTATGTAGAAGAAAGGACAATCAAAAACAACATGAACTTCATTCTCAGATTCATTACCAACATAGAGACCTGTCTGAATTTGAAGGTGTAATGCACTTTGATCATTGATGAGCAATAATCTTTTCTTAGGAAAGGAGGACACTGTTTTCTGTGTTGTACTCATGTTCCTCATGAAAAGTATGTAGTTTTGGTTCATCCAGTATCTCAGAAGCCCAACCACATTTGTTTGCAGAACATGAACCTCCTTTATATCAATTTGACAAGGAGAAATTTGACGGTGTTTGCCAATGGTCCAGGGCAGTGCAGACTCTGTACAGCGGCTGCTGTTATGATGTTCAAATAGAACCAATCAGAATGCATGTCGACCTAGAGGTGAAGAGTTCAGTGCTCCGTACATCACATTACTACACATGGATCTGAGTCTCAGTAGAAGAGCCGCTGTGAGAAAGAAGAATGCACTTCATAAATCATTGGAGGATATCAATATGGTGCTGGCATGTTTTCCAAATGGAGGCTTAGGGTTCCTTGCATTGCAGTCTTTGCTGCTAAACAGAGATTTATATATTTTTTTCTCTCGACAAGCTCAAAGTCTGACGAGCTGCACTAAAGGTCAACTTCACACAACGCTATTGAGTCGTGATGGGTAGAATTAATTGTTGATTGTCTAAAACGTGGTGAGAGAAAACTACAAAAGTATTTAAAAGTATTCAGAATTAAAATTGGACTTTTGTAATGTTCAAAACATCTTTTTAACAGAGCAATGATGTTTCCACTTTTCACTCAGGCTATCGCTTTGGTTCTGTTCAAACACAACCATGGACCGAGGCTCAGACTGTAGAGGGGTATCATATCATATATTAAGTCAGCTCATATTCCACTCACTATGAGAGATAAACGGTGGCCGGCCCATTAGTTCTAATTATATCAATCATCACCCCTAGATCTGAAATGGCATGTTACACCCCACTGGGAGCATTTATGGCCATGTATTCATCAGAGACAGATTGAAATTCAAAGCACATGGAGAGCAAACTCAATTCGCTCCTCCTGCATCTCTTCTGAGAATGTGCTTTATTTTGCAGTAGTGTCTCTCTCTTTCCCTCCCTCTCCCTCTCCCTCTCCCTCTCTCTCTCTCTCTCTCTCTCTCTCTCTCTCTCTCTCTCTCAGTGTAGACTGCACAAAGTCTGTACTGAGGGATGTAATCAGGGAATTATACAGGCTGCAGAACTATACATCACATCACTGCTTTGATATGGTTGTTTTACCATATTGACAGTGTGCTACATGACTGGATGACATATTATGCTTATTTTCCTCAATTCCTTTTCCCTACCTCAGTCCTAAGTGATTTTCCTGTTTTGTGACAATTTAATTAATACCTCTTATATGACACCTTTGACAAAAACATTTTAAATAATATTTGACAGGAATACCTTCAGGGAACTGTCAAAGGACCACAGCACAGGTTTCTGCAAGTCACAGTGAAAATCGGAGCTGCTTAATTTTGTCTTTGTAGCTGTTTATAATTAATTATTACACAGCTTTGTTGAATACTTGATTCTTGGTCAATTACGGCATTCTACGGTCTGTTATTTCTGAATAGTAGACCGCTGCTATGAATAACAGACCGTTTTTTGTTGTTGAATTTTGTGTCAAATTATTGATTTCTTTAGTAAGTAGCCGTGTAATAAGCAGGATAATGTACAGCGAGGGTGATTCAAGACCTGCATCACCCTGTCGGGGTTCATTTCGCAATAATGACCGGCTCGCTGTACATTATCCCTTACATAGCATTCTAATGGGATCCTTGCCTTTACAACAATTCCACGACGCACAAGAGTCTGACCCAGGCTGGCCAACATGCAATTCTCGAAAGGCTGAATACTAGATTTTGATTTTTGGCAGACATGCGAAAAAACTTTATTTCAATAAAAAGAAATTTGGAGCTGTCTAAAATTTTGCAAGTTTAAACTCAGTGGGACATGACCTGAGCAACATTTGCTCTGGTTATATTAACAACTCCCTTCAGAATGTTGCAATTTTGTGATAACAAATCTCCCTGCAAAACTGTTACACCACAGAATAATAGTGAAAATGACGGAAAGTTGCCTTTCAGTTATGGAGAATACCAAAAAAAGAAAACATTTTTGCCAGCAATAATCACCAACAAAATATAAACCTGATAACATGATGAGAAAGAGGTCAGAGCCCTGCAGCCACATTACAGAGTCAAATCCTAACCACCCTATCTATCTAAAAATACCCGTCCTATCTTGTCTTTATTTTAGGGCATCCGGACTGTTGTGATCAGACTTAGCGTGCTCTACTTAGCATGTCTGTGGTCATAACTTACCAGGAATAGAACATGTTCCTGACCAGTGACTGAGTTCATGCCGTCACATGATGCAGTACAGTTGATACAATAGAACTGCAGATATGCTTTAGGCCAGTGCCATGCATCATTAACAATTGTTCCTGTAACATGAAGTTACAATGTTGCATTTATCACTGCAATGACATTTATCCATGATTGGAAATTTGTTGCTGTTGTTAACTGTTATGTTAGCCTACTTGCAAACCGTTAGATAATTAAATAACATCTGTAGCAGCGTGTAAGACATCTAACAACCGCTTAATCCTGTGGATATCCTAAATTTAGGCTGCTGAATTTAAGAATTTATCAAATTAGGATTCTGCTGTAATATCTTTTTATGTGTATATACATACATGTTTTAACTAACAGCATTTAACAACAGTCCTTCCATAAAGGCAAAAATCTTAAATTGCATTCTTAGATCAGTTGAGATAGGGTCTGTTCGTAATGCTGCCTTTGATTTCTGGTGTTTCAGTTTTATTTACATGAGCCGCTCTGTAAGCCTAGTGGCATTGTGCAGCCTTCTGTTCGCTGACAGAAGTACACATCTCTCCCAACTTCCTGTCACAGATGGATTTGGGAAATTCTAATTTAGAACGTGGGGAATGTGTGTGTGTGTGTGTGTTTCGCACATAAGCTTGAGTTCATGCCTGTCTGCGTGTGTAGGAACTTCCACTACTGCTTGGTTTCAGGTTACGAGGCCTCCCTCCCTCCTCTCTCCTGTATTTCAGTGTCTTTTTCTCTGCCTGGCTCCAGGAGTCTGGCTGTCTGCTCCCTAAATAGAGTTGACCTCAGTACAGACTTGGTGCTGCTACTGTCTTTAACTCTGCACGGGAATTGGCAGGCGATGCATTTCTAAGAAGTGTGTGTGTATGTGTGTGTGTGTGCGCGCGTGTACGGGTGAGTGCAAATGTCCATAAGAATGTTGACGTTAAACAAGTTCATTCATCTAGTTTCATTTACTCGAAAAGAAAAGCAAAAGAATAAAAGATTGAAGAGTCAGATATTTACATAATACGCTCCCTCACTTGTGGAATTTGGTATTTGCCACTACTACTGTGTCCTTTCCTGCTGAAAAGGTCTCCATTGATGCAATAAACATCATCAAGTTGACTACAATACACATCCTGCATCCACACCTACTTAATATTCACATCAAGCGAGCATTGATAAGCATGCGGCCCATTCAAACCAACAGAGAGCATACGGACAAATTACTTTATACCATGTCATTTGTATAGCAGGAAGAGTTTTACTGCTCTGCACATGAAGCAGATTATGCTTCAACATGCAAAGGAACAGAGGGAAACCAACCAGATATATTTCAATATTATTGACGTGATAATGTGAACAAACTGTAGATAATTACGTCCCTGCAGATCGAGGTGAAAATAGTTGATGCAGGCACACAACTGCACACAAACGCACACATACAGTACATGCACACTGTTCATTTTACTGTCAGTGCCAAGGAACACACACAATGTAGGCTACACGCACACACACACACACACACACACACACAGACCGGCACAAGCATTTTGCTTTCCAAGGATCAATGCAAATTTGACTCCAGATGTATGATTATTCCCACAGGTCATTTTATAACCAGTGATTTCCTACACAGCACAGCTACACACACATACAAATAGCGTTCCCCGAGGGCGAGGGCGGCTGCATAATGTCTCACCATTAACCAAGCAATCGATGAGCGCACTCTCCTGTCACTCTCAGAACACCCAGAGAATTCACTCAAAATACGAGCTGGGTGATAATTATATACTAAAACACATGTTAATATATATAGATAGCATATTGCCTTCTGCCGTCAGCATCTCTACAGTCAGTTAGAATTGCAACAGAGCTTCTCAGTCTGACATTAACCAATAACAATATAAACTGATTATCTGATGAATGAAGGTTTGGGAAGAACACAGTGTGGTCTTATAGTAAATGTCCTGATTCACAATGACAAGGACATTATGCATGCTCAATTGCTTGATTGATTGCCTGTTTCAGGAGGGTAGAATGTTGTTCTGTAAATATCTGTTTATATTATATTCGATTCTAAACTGCTTGACTGCTAAACTGCTCACTTGCCTTTTTTCCCCTGGCGTATGACAAAAATTTCAGGCATTGTAAGTTGGACTCCAGCCTATGATGTTCCTTAGTTCACCAAGGCTGTCCCATCTTATTTGCTATGAAAAAGTCTAGTCTGAATGGTCTGTAGGGCAAACTGGGTTAGAGAATGTGAAAGAAGAAAGACAGCACAACATTCTCAGCCAATTTGGGTTCAGGGAAGAGGGTTAATTAGGTTTAATTCAGAGGTGTTACAACCTCGGGAGGTGCTTGTTCAGCAAAACAAGGGAGAGAGGTGACTTTAAAACAGCCCTTGAAGGTGGCAGTTTTCAACTGTGGCGCAGTGACAATAGATCACGTATTTTCAGTTCACACTACATGACTTTTAGAAGACACACAGCCATTGAGACAGAGACAAGAGACTTTCACTGCAAAGAAGAAGACACACATGCGTAAGATAAACATCTAGCTTGCTGCAGGTCAGATTCGAAAGTGAGGAAACATATATCATTTGTCATTCAGCCATTCAGGTCTATCGTGCATATTGCACTGATGAATTTTAATGTTAAATGGTCAATGTCATGGAATGGAAAATTCTAGTGATACTGGAATCCGTCACCTCTGGAAATAAAATCAGACACCTCACACGCAACACATCTCAGTGCTGTGTTGTTATTACCCCTCGCTGTTAGCAGAAGCTGTCCAGCTGTTATATCCAGCAAAAGTCCACAGTCTAAATTACCTGTGACACTGTTCGACATACTCTGAAACAGCACATGGACAATCTTGGCATCCTGACCCCTCAAAAGAGCTGCAGAGGACTAACAGCTGGAGTGGTAGAGAGGTCACAGAGGGAGATCAACCTCCTGTGGCTTCAGCAGTTCATAATTAACACATCTCCACCTGGTACATTCTCCCTCCGTTGCACCATCAGACCACAAGGCTTTGAAAGCTCCGGAGAGCTTTGGCAGACCAAAGCTGTGGAAACAGGCTCCCTCAGACAGAACGACATCAACCCAATTACCTTTTTAATATCCACTTTACACATGTTACCAATTAGAATAGGCTGGAATCGCTCCTGGTGTAAGAAGAAACAAGAGATGGTTTGGGGTTTGCATTGCTCATTATAATAGTGGGGATAGTATTCATTTATTTTGTATTCCATCATATTTCAATTTGTTTAATTTAGTGTGAATATGACAAAATGATGTATATAATGTATAGAATCTTCTTTTTTATCCATTTAGTGATAAAAAAAAATGTATACAATAATGATGGCAAATGATTAGGTCATTTTCACACATCACAAAAGCTGGAGAAGATGGTTTTTGCACTTTCAGACCGAAACTGAAAGGATCTTTTGCTGTTCTAGGCATCCTGCCATCTGAGAGCACATTGTTTTCCATTTCCATTTCCGGCAACGGGTAACAATAATGGTCAGGCCAAAAAAATCTACACAGCAAATGACAAAATGTGCGTGGGGTAAAAATGTTAACAACTGTGCAGTGAATGGAAAATGTAACAAGCCGCAGCAATAGACATCAGGGGAAATGAAGGTCTGAGGAAGAGAGGATGGGAAAATATAAGTTTGTTCCATGTTGACAGTCTGTCTATGATGTGCGATGATTAGCAGGACTCTCTGTCTCTGAGGAGCTAAGCCCTCATAAAGCCCTTCACTCTCACTACTCCCTCCTGCACTGAGCCTCTCTGGGGAAGAAGAAATCACTCAGTCTGCGAGAGATGTGCCAGTGTGCGATCTGTGTGTGAGAAATGGATTTTGAATATTTGGATCAGAAGAGGCTTCTGGGCGGAGTAATGCCTGATAACACTGTCACCAAGGTAATCACCCATGACAAATTCTTCCTCTGCAGAGGGGAAGCCACAGATGCTGAGAAAAGAAAACTTTTTGGCTGATTCTTGGAACCTGTCAAACCCGGCAGTCACCAGTGGTGAGTTTGGTCTGATGAGATCCAGACCATACAGACAGTCTGTCTCTGGAACCTTCTGGTGCCAGTTGAAATCTGTTTTCCTTGGGTTTTCTTTTGGTTGTTAACAATCCTCTGCTGCCTTATTCCGGCATCCAGTACACTGTTGATATTCTATTTATTTCTCTCAAAATACATGTCTTCCTGTCTACAAATGAATCGCCCTATAGGGAAGAGCAGTATCTTAGCGACTTTGTAAATCACTCAGAGCAGCCAGATTAATGAAAATCATCAGGAGTGATAATGAAGTAATTAATAATACTGCAGTAAAGCATGCTGCACATGCTATTATACTGTGCTTCCTACATGAATTGTCCAAGAAATGGACGGGAGTGACCATAGTCTTCCTGAAATCTGACTGGAATCCCCCAAAACAGAGCGATGATTTGTCAGTGGTCAGGGAATTAACAGTACTTTAAAAGTGTAAAAGGTTTATCTATGCTCCAGTTATGTGTGAACAGGATTTAGGATTAGGTTTAGGCAGGAAAATATAATTCGAGAGTAGGAATTTCAACATCTTGTAGTTTTAAATTGTGTTCAGTAAACAAAGGAAATGTCATCAGCAGTTTGGCATTTACCAGTATTTATGTTTCTATTCATAGCTCTCAGTGAGGGAGACCTATCTCCAACATGGCTGCCCTATAATGAGTCTGTGTTCCATGTTGGCCACCCAGTTCTAAGTGTCCCAGACAACCACTGACAAGGACGGGAAGAGAAGCTGCCTAAGGTTTGATTAATGACCAGGAGCAATACTGAAGCCTTATCTCTGACTCCTCTCAGCAGGTGTCATGATGAGAGAAGAGGCAAGTGGCAATTAACAAGTTTCAGATGGAGATCCCAGAAACAATTTCATCTTAATACTTTTGAGAGGAATCTTGTTTTTTTTTTTTTTTTACCAAGTACTTTACTTTTTTGAGAGGAGTTACAAGCAAGATTGGACACTATCTCTACAACTGACTTTGGGCTTGTTTCAGACCCTGTTTGAAGCGGTGTGTAGAATTGCTTACGTTTATATGAATGAGCCCCATTCATTCTTGCCTCCTGCAAGATGAGCAGTTGAGGTGATGAATGCATAAATTACAATATCTATATCTATATATTTACTGATATTTACTGTATCTGTACATTTGCTGACACCCACTCAGTTTCCATCGTGTTGCAGGGTTTCCAAACATCGACTGAGCGCACAAGAACAGATTTATAGGAATAGGAGAAGCAACCTCCCATGAACATTCAATTGGTATTTGATGCAGATATGGACATGGACCAAGTGCACACGCAAAGTTTCAGTGCAATGAGCTCTGCAATTGGAGAACGGCTTGTCAGTGAGATGAGTACAAAGCAGAAACTTATGATATACTATAAAATAGGTTTTTGACATAGTGATTCCTTGTAGGTAAAAATGCATCACAGAATAAATGATTTAAGATTTTGTAGATTTTATGTTTTTATCCATTTAATGTCCCAATGGCTTGTTGCCAATCCGACCTTTGAGCACCGTTGTTTTAAACAAAACTGTATTAAATGTGAATGTTGTTGAAAGGCAATACCTCAGCATAACGACATGAATAGCAGAACAGTCCATGGCCTGATATTCACCCCAATGGGTTTTTATCAAATTAATGTCCCGATGGCTTGTTGCCAATTCAACCTTTGTGCACAGTTGTTTTAAACAAAACTGTATTAAATGTGAATGGTGTTGAAAGGCAATTCCTCAGCATAAAGATGTGAATGGCAGAACAGTCCATGGCCTGATATTCACCCCAATGGGTAGGACAAAGAATCAAAGGTAAA
>NW_027283719.1:0-20000 GCF_046629955.1 Centroberyx affinis
TCTCTTTGTCTCTCTCTGTCCTCTCTCTCTTTGTCTCTGTCTCTCTTTCTCTCTCTGTCTCTCTCTGCCCCCCCTCTCTCTCTTTGTCTCTCTCTCTTTGTCTCTCTCTTTTCCTCTCTCTCTCTTTGTCTCTCTCTCTCTGTCCCTCTCTCTGTCTCTCTCTGTCCCCCTCTCTCTCTCTTTGTCTCTCTCTCTGTCCCCCTCTCTCTCTCTTTGTCTCTCTCTGTCCCCCTCTCTCTCTCTTTGTCTCTCTCTCTGTCCCCCTCTCTCTCTCTTTGTCTCTCTCTGTCCCCCTCTCTCTCTCTTTGTCTCTCTCTGTCCTTCTCTCTCTCTCTTTGTCTCTCTCTCTCTGTCTCTCTTTCTCTCTCTCTCTGAGTGGATGCTGGGAGTGAGTGAGGTGTGTCGGAGTGAGTGTTTGCTGTCTCTACGGAGTGAGCGACTTTTCTAACTTTATTTCTATCTTTTTGTATATGTGTGTTGATAGTGGTGTTGGTGTGGTTATTGGTGTGTAGATAGTGCGGTGTCGGGTTTTGGGGTTTTGGGGTTCGGTGGTTTTGTCGGGGCCAGCCAGCGATGGCTGGTCGGGTTGGAGGGAGTATGGCGTTCACCAGACTGACGCGGAAGCACGGCATTAAGGTCTCGCCTGCTTTCCCGTGCTCCGTGGAGGAGTGCAGCCTGGCTGTGGCCGAGGTTGTCGGCCACAGCAGTCTGATGTCAGCGGCGAGGATGAACGGGGCCGTTGTCATTTTTTTAGACACGGTAGAGAAAGTTAATACGGTGATCGAGACCGGCGTTTCTATTAACGACTCGTTCGTGTCGGTGCTGCCGCTCGCCACACCGGTCAAAAGAATAACTTTGTCTAATGTTCCCCCGTTTATTGGAGATGAGGTGTTGGAGCGAGAGTTGTCCAGGCATGGAAAAATAGTTTCGCCAATTAAAAAAGTCCCGTCTGGTTGCAAGTCGCAGCTGCTGAAACACGTTGTTTCACACCGGCGACAGGTTCACATGATCCTAAACAACAGAAATGAGGAGTTGAACCTGATGTTTAAAATCAGAGTGGATGATTTTGATTATTCTCTGTTTGTGTCTTCAGACACCATGAAGTGCTTTGGCTGTGGGAAGGATGGACATCTTATTAGGGCCTGTCCCGACAAGGTTTCTGGCGCCGGTGCTGGGACAGGGGGAGAGGGTCAGGAGCAGAACGAAACAGCCAATGAGGAGGCAGGTGGTCAGGGCCAGGCAGTGGGTGATACAGCCAATAAGGAGACAGAGAGGCAAGGTCAGAAACAAATGGACACAGCTAATGTGGAAACAGGAGAGGCGGGTCTAAGTGGTCCAGAGAAGCCCTCAAGCAAACCAGGTGCAGAAATGTGTGATGTTGGAGGAAAGGCCAGTGGGAGTGGTGAGGGGCAGAAGCCAGGTGAAGAAGAACACTGTGAAAATAAAAAACAAGAAGGAAAAGAAAAGACAGCAGCTGTAACAGCTGCAGATGATGCAGTGCTGTCAGGAGGGGCAGATGAGGAGGTGGATATGGGGGAGGATGAGGTGGCACTCAGAGCGCCACGTTTAAAAAGAAAAACAAGGAGCGTTACCGGGTCCCAGGCAAAAAAACTGACGGTAGCAAAAAACAAGAAGGAGGCAGTCAGAACAGAGGAGACTGACTCCAGTATGGAGGAAAGCTCTGCTGCCAACAGTGAGGCTGAAATGTCTGAAGCTGAAGGCTACAGTGCAGAGAAAATTAAACAGTTCCTACAGAAAACAAAGAATATGAAAGGTGTGAAAGTGGAGGACTACTTTCCACAGAAAAGAGCCTTTGTTGATTCTGCCAGGCTCCACATGAGCCAGGGGAAAGGAACGTTTACTGACCAGGAAACTTACAGACTGAAGAAAGTAGTTCAGAAGCTCAGACAAGAACTGAACAATGATGATGGCAATGAAACAGCCTAAGACCATGTGTCTGTTTTTAAAGTCAGTTTTACTGCTGTGTTTTATCCTCCTTTTATCCTTTCCCATGAGTGGTTTTAAAGTAGGAACTTTGAATCTGAACGGGGCGAGGGATGTTAGGAAGAGAGCAGTGTTGTTTGAGCTTTTAAAACTGAACAAGACTGATGTGATGTTTGTCCAGGAGACCCACAGCGACAGCTCCAATGAGACCGACTGGAGGAGAGAGTGGGACGGGGAGGTGATACTGAGCCACAGGAGCCCAGCTAGTGGCGGGGTGGGCGTCCTCTTCTCCAGGAGCTTTTCACCTTCTTTTTATGAGGTGGAGGAAGTGGTGGAGGGCAGGCTCATGGTGGTCAGGGCAAAGTTTGAGCTTTTTAATGTTGTTTTTATGAATGCATATGCACCCACTACAGGACCTGATAGAGTTGTCTTTCTGAGCAAATTGAGTAGCACTCTGAACAGTTGTAATCCTGAGGAGTTTTTATTTTTGGGAGGGGATTTTAATTGCACTGAGAATGTTTTAGACAGGAACCATCCAGAACCCCATGCTGCATCTCGGCGTGCGATGAGCCAGCTGGTTGAAAAACATGACTTGGTAGATATATGGAGAAGACTTCACAGCAACACAAGACAGTACACATGGGCCCATACCAGAGATAACCTAATCTCCTTGGCCAGGTTAGATAGGTTTTATTGTTTTAAACATCATTTTAACATTTTTAAAATGTGTAAAATGATGCCTGTTGGTTTTACTGATCACTCCCTGGTAACTTGCACTGTTTTAGTTGGAAATATTAAACCTAAGAGCGCATACTGGCATTTTAACACCGCTTTGCTGCTTGATGCTAATTTTAAGGATGCTTTTAGGTTTTTCTGGTCAGGTTTTAGAGCTACAAGGCATGTTTTTACATCTGCAAGGCAGTGGTGGGACTGTGGGAAGGTGGAAATTAGGCAGCTTTGTCAGCAGTACACTCTCAATGTCACACGGGATATTACCAGATCTATAAGTGATCTAGGGACAGAAATAGTGGAACTGCAAAGATTAGTAGAGTCCACAGGAAATCGAGGACATATTGAAGTCCTCAAATCCAAAAAAACTGCCATAGCAGACCTACTAGGCACTCGGGCTCAAGGGGCGTTAGTCCGCTCTCGCTTTCAGAGCACCAACCTGATGGATGCACCTTCTAAGTTTTTCTTTGGCCTCGAGAAGAGGAACGGCCAGAGCAGGATCATCCATGCCCTGCGCTCTAGTGCCGGACAGGAGCTCACCGAGCCCAGGGACATCAGGAGGCGAGCAGTACAATTTTATTCTGAACTGTATTGTAGTGAATACAGTGACAACGAAGAGTTTTTTAACGCCTTTTCTCAAGGTCTGCCCAAGGTCTCTGCAGAGTCCAATGAGGAGCTGGAGAAGCCGCTGGTGCTGGAGGAGCTCCACGCCGCTCTGCAGAGCACGGACGGGGGAAAGGCCCCTGGTATTGACGGACTTCCAGTGGAATTTTATAAGACGTTTTGGGCTGAGTTGGGCGAGGACCTTTTAATGGTTTTAAATGAAAGCTTCACTACCAGGTTTTTACCTTTAAGCTGCAGGAGGGCAGTGATAACCCTACTGCCAAAGAAGGGGGATCTACAGGACATTAAAAACTGGCGTCCTGTGTCCCTCCTATGCTCGGACTACAAGATCCTGTCCAAGGCTCTGGCCAACAGACTGAAAGAGGTCATGGACCAGGTCATCCATCAGGACCAGACATACTGTGTGCCTGGTAGGTTCATATTAGACAATGTGTCTTTAATTCGTGATATTTTGGACATCTCTAGTTCTTTGAGTATAGACACTGGTCTTATTTCAATGGATCAGGAAAAGGCTTTTGACCGGGTTGAACACCTTTACCTCTGGAAGATTCTGGAGAGCTTTGGGTTCAGCCCAGGTTTCATAGCCATGATCAAGGTTTTATACCAGGACATTGGGAGTGTACTAAAGATCAATGGAGGGTTGAGTGCCCCTTTTAAAGTGGGCAGAGGTATTAGGCAGGGTTGTGCGCTGTCAGGGATGCTGTATGCACTTTCCATAGAGCCCTTGCTGCACAAGATAAGGTCTCGTATTGAAGGGCTGGTTTTACCTCATTTTAACACAAGTCATATTTTATCAGCTTATGCAGACGATGTTGTTGTTCTTATCAAAAAGCAGGAAGATATTGACAGGTTGTATGAAACTGTTACACATTTTGGACTGATGTCAGCTGCAAGAGTAAACTGGGGGAAAAGTGAAGCTCTGGCAGTTGGGAGCTGGCGAAACGGGTTTCCCAAACTACCAGGGGGTTTGGTCTGGAAGCAAGGGGGTTTTAAATATCTGGGGGTGTTTCTTGGTGACGAAGTCACTGTAAAGAAGAATTGGGAAGGAGTGGTGGAAAAGGTGAAAGGCAGGCTGTTAAAGTGGAGGTGGCTGCTGCCACAGATGTCCTATAGAGGGAGGACACTTATTATTAACAACCTGGTGGCCTCTGCACTCTGGCATCGGCTGGCTGTGTTAGAGCCCCCTGCAGGACTTTTACAGCAACTACAATCAATTATTGTGGATTTCTTCTGGGACCGGCTGCACTGGGTTCCTCAGGGTGTATTGTTCCTTCCTAAAGAGGAAGGTGGGCAAGGCCTGATACACCTTGCTAGCAGAGTGACTGCTTTTAGACTGCAATTTGCACAAAGATACCTTACAGGCCTGGATGTAGTCTGGAGACAAGTGGCAAGCACCATTTTAAGAGGGGCAGCTGGGCTGGGTCTGGATACTGCACTGTTTTTAATGGATTTTAAGTTTTTAAAAACATCTGGATTACCTCCCTTTTATCAAGGAATTTTAAAAGCATGGAACTTGTTTAAGTGGGAAAGACTGGAACCTACCGCCTCGCTGTACTGGCTTCTGGAGGAGCCCATCATCAACGGAGCGAGGCTGGATGTACAGAGCAGCAACACACCCGGACTCACTCACACTCTGTGTGCCACCGGGACTATAACACTCTCACACATACTGGATGTAGCTGGACCTGATTTTAAGAACACACAGGCTGTGGCTTCTCTGTTTGGCCAGAGGTCTGTTCGCCACACAGAGAACATCTTGAACTTGTGGCGTAAGAAGCTGACTGGGGAGGAGCTCGCACTGCTGCAGGACTACTGCAGCGGGGTGGAAGTCCCGGACGAGGGAGACCCGTTTCCAGAGCTTGGGTTTACTCCCAATCTGGATGGGACAACAGGACCGCTGCTTGTGCTGAGAAACACAGACAATTTAGATTTGTATACAGTAAAGGGTAAGGTATTGTACAAATGCTGTGTTAAAGTGTTAAATAAAGGTAAACTGGATGGGAAGGTGGACACGGTGTGGAGGGAGAAGCTTGGAGTAGAGGATGGGGTGGGGCCAGTCTGGAGGGTCCTGTACAAACCTCCTCTGAGCAAAAGATCAGGTGACCTCCAGTGGAGGATCTTACATGGCGCTATAGCTGTAAACGCTTTTATTTCCATTATAAACCCGACAGTCCCCAATAGATGCCCTTTCTGTGGGAGGGGGGAGTCCATCTTTCATGCCTTTTCACAATGCCAGAGACTTGTTCCTCTTTTTGGGATGCTAGACACTCTGTTCCTCGCCTTTGGAGAACAGTTTTCTAAATCTGTTTTTATTTTCGGAGCTGGGTATAGAAAATTAAACAAGTTTAAGTGGCAACTATTAAATTTTATAGTTGGGCAGGCAAAGTTGGCCATCTATAAAAGCAGGAAGAGCAAGGTAGAGGACGGCCCTGGACAGGAAGTAGTCCATCTGTTTGTTGCCCTGGTGAGAGCCAGAGTCTGGGTTGACTTTAGGTTTTACAAAGCCATGAACAACATGGATGAGTTTAAACTGCAGTGGTGCTGCAGTGATGTCATCTGCTCTGTCACAGAGGACGCTTTGATCTTTGGCGGTGTTTTTACTTAACAACAGTTTTGTCTTTGTCTTTTGTTTTGGGTTTTTGTTTCATCAGAAAAATGTTTTATTATTTTTTATTTTATTTTTTGTTTTATTTATTTTTTCTCTGTGCGTGTGTATGTGTATGTATATTGTATGTGTATGTGTATAAATATATATGTATAGTGTAGTATATGTATATATGTATATACAGTATATGTGTGTGTGTTTGCATAAGTGTATGTGTTTATATATATATATTATGAGTCTCATGTAATGTAAATAAAGGTTTTTTAAAAATCAAAAAAATCTTTCTCTCTCTCTCTCCTCTTTCATCTCTCTCTCTCCCTCCATCTTTCACTCTCTCATTTCCTCTCTCCCTCATGTCATCCTTCTCTTCCGCTATCTTCCTTTCTCTCTTTCTCTCCCTCTTTCTTTTCCTCCCCTTTGCCTTCTCTCACTTTCTCTCCCTCTCTCCTCTTTCTCTCTCTCCTCGTTCATCTCTCTCCCTCCATCTTTCACTCTCTTTTCACTCTCTCTTTTCACTCTCTCGTCATCCTTCTCTTCCTCTATCTTCCTTTCTCTCTCTTTCTCTCCCCCTTTCTTTTCCTCCCCTTTGCCTTCTCTCACTTTCTCTTCCTCTCTCTCTTTCTCTCTCTCCTCTTTCATCTCTCTCCCTCCATCTTTCACTCTCTCATTTCCTCTCTCTCTCATGTCATCCTTCTCTTCCTCTATCTTCCTTTCTCTCTTTCTCTCCCTCTTTCTTTTCCTCCCCTTTTGACCTCTCTCCTCTCTCTCTCCTCTTTCTCTCTCTCCTCTTTCATCTCTCTCTCCCTCCATCTTTCACTCTCTCTCGTCATCCTTCTCTTCCTCTCTCTTTCTCTCTCTCTCCTCTTTCATCTCTCTCTCCCTCCATCTTTCACTCTCATTTCCTCTCTCCCTCATGTCATCCTTCTCTTCCTCTATCTTCCTTGCTCTCTCTTTCTCTCCCTCTTTCTTTTCCTCCCCTTTTGACCTCTCTCCTCTCTCTCTCTCTCCTCTTTCTCTCTCTCCTCTTTCATCTCTCTCTCCCTCCATCTTTCACTCTCTCATTTCCTCTCTCTCTCATGTCATCCTTCTCTTCCTCTATCTTCCTTTCTCTCTCTTTCTCTCCCCCTTTCTTTTCCTCCCCTTTGCCTTCTCTCACTTTCTCTCCCTCTCTCCTCTTTCTCTCTCTCCTCTTTCATCTCTCTCTCCCTCCATCTTTCACTCTCTTTTCACTCTCTCGTCATCCTTCTCTTCCTCTATCTTCCTTTCTCTCTCTTTCTCTCCCTCTTTCTTTTCCTCCCCTTTTGACCTCTCTCCTCTCTCTCTCTCTCCTCTTTCTCTCTCTCCTCTTTCATCTCTCTCTCCCTCCATCTTTAGCTCTCTCTTTTCACTCTCTCGTCATCCTTCTCCTCCTCCATCTTCCTTTCTCTCTCTTTCTCTCCCTCTTTCTTTTCCTCCCCTTTTGACTTCTCTCTCTCCTCTCTCTCTCTCTTTCTCTCTCTCCTCTTTCATCTCTCTCTCCCTCCATCTTTCACTCTCTCGTCATCCTTCTCTTCCTCTCTCTCTCTTTATCTCTCTCTCTCCTCTTTCATCTCTCTCTCCCTCCATCTTTAGCTCTCTCTTTTCACTCTCTCTCGTCATCCTTCTCTTCCTCTATCTTCCTTTCTCTCTCTCTCTCTCCCTCTTTCTTTTCCTCCCCTTTTGACCTCTCTCCTCTCTCTCTCTCTCTCTCTCTCTCTCTCTCTCTCTCTCACAGTAACAAAGATGGAGACTAAATTTAAAAAAAATCTAAACTGGATCCCGTGGATTAAATATCATCCTCTTATAACCCGACTCATAAAAACACACAGCCTGTCTGCTTCTACCAGCTTCACATCAACTAAATAATAATAAATAAAAATAGTTCCGGCAACATGCGGCGAATTCGTTTTCGGGATGAAATCTGGTGAAGTGTGTTTCGGGTGTTTTGTGTGAACACGGTTTTACAGTCTTCGGTGTTTTCTTGAGTGAAGCTAATGATTTAAACTGGCATGTCAGCGCAGCTTAATAACAGCAGAATAATAATATTTCAGCTCGCTCTTTCATAATAGCGGTGAGAGCGGCGGAGTGCGGCCCATTCATCTGACTGACGGGAGTTTGACACGGGCTGCTTTCTGCTCAGCACGATGTTTCCACTTACACAGACCGCTGCAGACACACACACACACACACACACACACACACACACACACACACACACACACACACACACACACACACACACAGGCCAGAAACACACAGAAACATGTTTTCCGATGCACGCTCGCATATTCGCATGTGTACCATGAAACGTCACACACACATATGGAAGAACATACACACATGGAAGTGTGTCTGTGTGCCGACATGAGTATACACAAAAGGTACACACACACACACACACACACACACACACACACATGGCTCTGCAGGCCTGTCATTTCTGTGTAGAAATGGTTGATGAGGAACATTTAAAGCCCGCTCTCTCTGACACACACCCCTCATCTGCATGACAGCTAGCAGGCTATTATTAACACACACACACACACACACACACACACACACACGCACACACACAGATACACACGCACACACACACAGGTACGCACATCAAAGTGACAGCTAGGCTATTAACCCCTGGCCCTGACTAAACCCTCCTATACATCACAGCGGGGCGTACATGGCTGTGTGTGTGTGTGTGTGTGTGTGTGTGTGTGTGTGTGTGTGTGTGTGTGTGTGTGTGGGGTTGCAGCCACCTTGTCAGAGCGGCAGCAGCTTCCTCGTCACGGTGAAACAAAGTGAAAAACAAACCGGGAGACAACAGACAACATGAGCAGCGTCAGCGTCAGTAAACAGATCTGAAACCATGAAAACATGAAACCTGCAAAAACACACAGCTGGAAACTATTAAACATCCATCCAGTATCTCATAAACCATCGTGTTTAATCAGACAGCATACATGCGTTGAGTTCTTCAGGTCAATACTGATATTTACCGATATTTACTGATATATCAATAGCTGATATTTTCTGCCAAAATTCAAAATCTAGTGAGCTTTAATATTTCCATCCCATTTTCAGTCAGATGCCTTTAGATCACATTCATATTGTTTTTGTCATCAGCTTGCTTTTTGATCCTATTTAGGCTAATCGATATTTCTGCAATCACATTTGTATTTGTTGTGTTGAAATTACTTTTACATAATACTTAGAATACCTTGTAATCAGATTACTTTTAGATTAGCCTACATCTTTGAAGTCAAAATACTTTCTAATTACCTTCCATTTTTGCTGTCAGATTTCTTTTGGATTACATTTGGATTAGACAAAATACTTGCAGATTACATTTAGATTTTGATTGAGATTGAACTCAATTCAGTAAACTCAGTAAAAGTGAATAGTGTGATAAGGTGGATTTGTTTCCAAATGTAGGTTACTGTGACACAGTAAACTGTCTTGTCTTTAGCCCTAGTCTCTACTCCAAAACATGAAGAGTTGGAGCTTGACAAGAGTCAGCTCAGTTAACCTGAACAAACTGTTAGCTAGCTAACTAGCCAGAAAACACACTGATGTTAATGTGAGCATGCTAACGCTAGCTGCTACTAGCTAGGTTAGCTAGTGTGCTAATCAGATGTGTTAACAACAAGACAGTGATGGTTAGCTGACCAGATGCTATGGTTAGCTAGCTAACAAGCTGATATTATCTAAACACTAAATCAATCAGATGGATCAGTGATGAAATGATCAGTTCAGTCAGAAACAGACAGAAATGAACCGTCTGTTCAATTCTGTTGAGACGACAGAAACACAGTCAGCTGTTCACAGAGCTGAGGACCTCCAAGATGGCCGCCAGAGGAATATTACATCAGCTGAAATCCCGCCATCCTGGTAAATGTGTCTTTATGTGGTAAGTCAGTCTATTCTACAGGTAACCGACAGTTATTAGGAGTCTTATTTTATCCTGAACATCGAACATGTCGCTGGCCAAATCCGGAAACACAGTGTTTGATGTAGTTTCTTATTTAAGAAGATATATTAAGCTTAATTAAGCTTGTGTGTCCAGATGTGACCGCTGTTTCACTGGTTGGGTGGTAAAATGATGAAAACGGACTGAAAAAATTGGAACTTACCAGCTTCTGTGACCGCTGGACAAAAAAAGTTTACTCCCTGTTTTGGTGACTGAGGGTGATGGAAGAAGAACTGAGATGTTTTACTTCAGTAAAAGTATCAATACAACAATGTAAAGATACTCCATTACAAGTAAAAGTCCTGCATTCAAAATCTTACTGAAGTAAAAGTACATAAGTATTGGCAGCAAAATGTACTTAGAGTATCAAAGTAAACGTACTCATTATGCAAACTGTCCCCATTTAGAGAGTTATATTTTTCATAAATTATTGGAATATTAATACTGATTTATTGACATACATGTACATGTAAGCAGCATTTTAAAGTTGTCAACGTGAAGCTAATCTTAACAATTTAGCTATACTTTTGGGTAGTCTAATCTATAACAATGCTATTTTATAGTCATTTTATAAAGATGATCAAATATTTTTTCATCTGAAAAGTAACTAGTAACTATAGCAGTGAAATAAATGTAATGGAGTAAAAAGTACAATATTTCCCTCTGAAATGTAGTGGAGTATAAGTACAAAGTAGCATAAAATGGAAATACTCAAGTAAAGTACAAGTACCTCAAAGTTGTACTTAAGTACAGTACTTGAGTAAATGTACTTAGTTACTTTTCACCACTGGTTTTAAGACACAAATATGGTGTGACGAGTGTTTCAAAACCCCAAACTGCTTCAACACGCCCAACTGTAAAACCATATGACAGATTTTTTCTTCTTTTCTGAAAAACCTGCGCACTATACGGTGATATTTTTATTCATTTTTAATTACATTATTATTACATTTTTATGTTCATTAGATGCGATGTGTCATTTTCTATCATTTTATTGTTCTATCTGGAGGCTGAACACGTACAGCAGGCTGCTAATTAGAGGAGAAAATTGATTAGAGCGGAGTAGCCAGAAGATTAACAGCTAATCAACCGCTAATGTCTGAGAAGCAGACAGCTCCATGTTGGATTAATGAGACAACTACACTTAATGTCATTATCTCTATGGAGGGAGTGTGTGTGTGTGTGTGTGTGTGTGTGTGTGTGTGTGTGTTGGGGGGGTACACACACATACACACACACACACACACACACACACACTCCCTCCCACACACAGACATACACACATTGCAATACTCTAGTGATGATTGTGTGTTAGAAGATTTAATCTAGTGTGTGTGCGTGTGTGTGTGTGTGTGTGTGTGTGTGTGTGTATGTCTCCATATACTGTATCTTTGTGTGTGTGCTTCCATATCAGTGTGTGTTGTCATCTCCTGAAGAAAAATAAGTCCTATTGTGACTGGTTATATACAGATGTGTGTGTGTGTGTGTGTGCCTGTGTCTCCATATCAATGTGTGTGTGTGTGTGTGTGTGTGTGTGTGTGTGTGTGTGTGTGTGCCTGTGTCTCCATATCAGTGTATGTGTGTGTATGTGTGTGTGTGTGTGTGTGTGTGTGTCCGTGTCTCCATATCAGTTTTTTTCTGTGCGCTTATGCCTGACTGTTTGTCTGCCTACCTGTCAGTCTGTATGTCTTTACATGTGTGTGTGTGTGTGTGTGTATGTAGCTCTCTGTCTATCTGTCAGTGTGTGTGTGTGTGTGTGTGTGTGTGTGTGTGTGTGTGTGTGTGTGTGTGTTGTAATCTCCAGCAGGCCTCTCTCTCCACCATCATGTTTCACAGCCAGAGTGAATGAGCGTCTCTGTTCTGCTGCAGAACGCCACTCTACCTCAGATTGGTATTACAGCTGAGAGAACAATCCCTCTCTCTGTCTACTAACCCCCCAACACACACACACACACACACACACACACACACACACACACACACACACACACACACACACACAGACACAGACACCTCCTCTAAAACACCCCCCTCTCCCTATATCCAGCCCTCCCTCCTATAGTATAGAGCAGCCATACTGGTATCAAAACACTGTGTGGTGGCCCGGTCACACAGGATGGTTTAGAGCGTATATGGTTTCCCCAAATTTCTTGAATCGCGCACAGTATCCTAAAATGTACAGGCTCAAACTACACCCTACAGCCCGCAACAACACCCTACAGCCCCCAACAACACCCTACAGCCTCAAACTACACCCTACAGCCTCAAACTACACCCTACAACCCCCAACAACACCCTACAACCCCCAACAACACCCTACAGCCCCCAACAACACCCTACAGCCCCCAACAGCACCCTACAGCCCCCAGCAACACCCTACAGCCCCCAACAACACCCTACAGCCCACAACTACACCCTACAGCCCCCAACTACACCCTACAGCCCACAACAACACCCTAAAGCCCACAACAACACCCTACAGCCCCCAACAGCACCCTACAGCCCCCAACAGCACCCTACAGCCCCCAACAACACCCTACAGCCCCCAACAGCACCCTACAGCCCCCAGCAACACCCTACAGCCCCCAACAACACCCTACAGCCCACAACTACACCCTACAGCCCCCAACTACACCCTACAGCCCCCAACTACACCCTACAGCCCTATACCATGTCCTCAAGCCCCACACAGCCCAACAACCACACTTTATAGCCTTATAACTGCACCTTACAGCCCCACACCAGACCATACAGACCCTCACTGCACCCTGTTGCCCCTCACTGCACCCTGTTGCCCCTCACTGTAGCCCATCGCTGCACCCTGTAGCCCCTCACTGCACCCTGTAGCCCCTCACTGCACCCTGTAGCCCCTCACTGTAGCCCCTCACTGCACCCTGTAGCCCCTCACTGTAGCCCCTCACTGCACCCTGTAGCCCCTCACTGCACCCTGTAGCCCCTCACTGCACCCTGTAGCCCCTCACTGTAGCCCCTCACTGCACCCTGTAGCCCCTCACTGTAGCCCCTCACTGTAGCCCCTCACTGCACACTGTAGCCCCTCACTGCACCCTGTAGCCCCTCACTGCACCCTGTAGCCCCTCACTGCACCCTGTAGCCCCTCACTGCACCCTGTAGCCCCTCACTGTAGCCCCTCACTGTAGCCCCTCACTGCACCCTGTAGCCCCTCACTGCACCCTGTAGCCCCTCACTGCACCCTGTAGCCCCTCTCCACGCCCTGCGGAGCCATAAGAGCCAACAGAGCTACTTAACCACTTAACAGCAGATTATTGAAATCATCAGTGAGGTCAGGTAACCGAGGAAGCAAAGTGATATTTGGATTTTCCACAAAGCGCTCAGTGTGTGTGAGCGGCTGCTAATCCCTGCTGCCTGCTCCTCTTTGTTCTGCGGTGGAGGATGTGGAGGCCGAGTGTCGCTTTAAAAACAGGAGAAAATAATTAACCGGCACCGCTGCCAAGGCATGATGGGTATTATCATGGAGTACACTTATGATTGTTTTCTGGCAAAAATGTGACAGAAATGATTTAATGATGAAGGAGACAGAGAGGGAGAGAGATATTTCCAAAACCAATTTCATCACTTTCACAATTAAGGGTGAAGGTGGGTGATTATAAAAACACATTGTTCTCGGTTTTGCAAGGGAATGTTGAGACAGACTTGAAAAGCAACATCATGAGTTTCACAATAAAAGCCCACAGAGAGAGGGGGGGAGATTTTAGGTGAGGTTGTAAAAACACGAGATTATCAGTTCTGTTAAGGAAGGCTGATAAATCCATCTGATGCTTTCCTCCCATCAACGTCAGGCCTAAAGACTGTGTGTGAGTGTGTGTGTGTGTGTGTGTGTGTGTGTGTGTGTGTGTGTGTGTGTGTGTGTGTGTGTGTGTGTGTGTGTGTGTGTGAGTGTGTGTGTGAGTGTACATGCAGGTCAAAGCCCCAGTTCATGCTTATAGATTAACAGAATGTACACTTCTCCACACTAGATTAGAAATCTGTAGAATGAATGAAAATAATACTATACTTACTACTACCACTACTACTAATAATATATATTTATAGCACAGCAGTTTTGCAAAAGTTCTCTGTACATAAGTGCATTAAAAACTGAGCAAAGTCAAAAATGTTACTAGCCTGATATTCAGACTGAATGTCCATCTGGTTCCACTCCATTATTCAGATGAGATTTTCTTTATTTACTTTAGTCCCGCCCTCACAGGCTCTGATTGGCTGGATTGTTTCTCGGAGTGAGAACAAGCCGTTGTCGAGGGAAACGCCAGACTCTGAATCGCTCAACAAAATCTGAAAAGTGGGCGGGATGAGATTCAGGATCTGGAAGCAGGATAGAACGTTAGATAAGATAAGATAAGATAAGATATGATAAGATAAGATAGCACTTTATTGATCCCCTTGGGGAAATTCAGGAACGTTACACAAATGTGAGTCAAATTTAATTTATGGAACCATGTGAAAAAAACCTGAAGCTAACCTGAAGCAAACTGTTTCAGCTGCTAAACTGAAGCGTTAGCTAATGCTGCTAAACTGAAGCGTTAGCTAATGCTGCTAAACTGAAGCGTTAGCTAACCCTTTCATGTGACCAACAGGTGGAAATGTCCGGTTCAGGATCATTTCAGGAAATTTCCTAAGACTGTGTTGAAAATCACACAGTTGTTTCTGGTCATTTACACCGCTGAAATATAAAACCTAGATCCAGATAACAGGAAAACATTTAAAATATTGGTGACGCTTTATTTACTGGGTCCACAATTTCCTAATAATTTCCTGGAAAGAAACTGTTGATTTCTTAGGAAGTTTCCTGGAAAGAAGCCTGACATTATGTTCTAATTAAAGTCAAAATAGAGAAAGAGTTCAGTGGTAGTTGGTAAGTTCCTCCAATTTCTTCTTTTGTTTCCAAGACAGAACCATGAAATGATGTAGCAGTTATATAGAATTTTGAAATTTTGAAAATTTGAAATGAATTAAAATGAATTAAGAATTCAACAAATAAATATATCATATAACTATATGAATAATGACTTCTAATAATTGACCTCTGCCTATTATTTAATAATAATAATAATGAATTTTATTTATATAGCACACTTTAAAATACAACAAAATCTCAAGGTGCTTCACAGAAAGAGTAAAACAATCATAGTACAACGTTAAAACTGGTCAATTTACCAAAAAAAACCCCAAACCATGCGATTATAGGCATAAACCAAAATAAGGTTTAAAATAAGATGAATAAAATTAGCGACAAATAGAGACCCAAGTTTAAAAGGAAGGCACAGGTGAGCCGGGACCCGAGGGGAAAGCAGAGAGGAACAGCTGAGTGAGTCTGAGGCCCCTGATCGTTCCCGGGAGCTGATTCCACAGGCGAGGCCCCGGAGACCAAAAGGCCCGATCTCCCATGCTCCTCAGCAGCAAGGAGGTCTGAGCTGCCAGACCTGAGTGTCCGGGGTGAGGACTGAGGGGTGAGGAGTAGAGGTCTTCACGGGTCCAAAATGATAGACCCGAACCCTAATGGACCCGGGAAATTCGTTCCGAGATCCGATCGGACCCGATCATTTTTAAAAATATATATATACCGACCCGTTTTTGCCCGAGATATTACAGACCCGACCCGGTGCATGTCTGAGAGGAGAGAGACCCGAGACCCGAGACCCGAGACCCGAGACTACTGCTACTAAAAATGCGGTTCTACTGCTAAAAACGTTTATCATGTCGGATACAACATATGGTGCCTAATAAAAGGTGATCAAAATAACAGCCAAGTTTCCGACTTGCCAAGTTCTACAGTTTGTCCAGTAGATGGCAGTGAGACTCCATCATGGAATCTAGCAGCTACTTGGCTGCGTAGCTACAACAGGCTGAGTGACAGGGAAATTAAATTGCATGTTAAATGGATGATTAAAACAATAGGTGAAGAAGGTTTCCATCTTGCACCTTTCCTCCGCTCCGACTCGCTGACGCCGCTCAACGTTTTTTTCATCTTAGTTTCGCTCTTGTAATCTGATCCCAGGTCAGCCTGATCATCAAGTTACACGGCGCTTCCGTGCGTTTCTCGTCACGTGATCGGCGCTGATCACGGGTCTTCTGGGATCCACTCGGGTATTACACATAATGATAAACAGACCCGGGACCCGCGGTAATAGAACGGGACCCGACCCGGACCCGATTGACCATAATAAAACGTGGACCCGAACCCGTACGGGTCCCGGGTCGGGTCTCGGATCCTAGGGTCCGGGTAGACCCGTGAAGACCTCTAGTGAGGAGCTCCTGAAGGCAGGCTGGACCGGTGCAATTTATGGCCTTGAAGACAAGGAGGAGAATCTTGTAGACGATCCGTTGGTTTATTGGGAGCCAGTGAAGGGAGCGGAGGACTGGGGGGATGTGCTGTGAGTTCAGTGTTTTGGTGAGAACCCGGGCGGGACTGTTTTGGACATGTGTGACGCGTTCCATCGTTTTCAGTCGGAAGTCGCAACGGCGCATTTGTGGATAAACGTGATTTTATGAGAAAAGATCGATTTTTGGCTGTTTTGGGGTTTCAACAGATTTTAATAAAATAAAGCCTTGGCGTTCAGTCTGTGTAAAAATTATTGTGAAATTCAACCGGTAAATATAGTTTTGAAGCTCGTAAAGGTCGGGTGACAAGCAGAACTACAAGCTTAACGCATTCCTCATGTTGCCAGGTTTGCTGTTTTCAATGTACTTGGAAATGTTCTAAATGCTGTAGGACTTAAAACGCTGTTTATAAAGTCTGTCAGGGTTGTATTGTGGAGTTTTGTTATTGGTTTGTTATTTTTGACTAGTTTCATTGATCATTTGACTGTTTATGGATTGGGTTTAATTGACACTGGGAGGGTTTTGTCGCTACGAACCTGGCAACACACTGTCCCTCTCTCCCCTTACTATGGTGTGTGTGTGTGTGTGTGTGTGTGTGTGTGTGTGTGTGTGAGTGAGAGAGAGAGAGAGAGAGATTGAATTTAATTGATATTATTAAATATCGCGCAATGGACTGATATAATATCAGACACTTTTTACTTACACTTAATTAATTGACTTTAAACTTTTTCTCAAAAACATAGTTTGGAAACAGTGAAGACATCAAGAGGTGCATCTCACTCAATCTTTGGAGTACAAAGATAATTTTCACCAGAAAGCTTAAATTCTCCTCTTTCCAACAGTGTATTCAACTCAAAATGGTTTGAGGGGTCAATGTGACTGGAAACGATAGAGCAGGTCACATACTGTAACCTCTGGACAGTTTTGGTTGGTGCGAGCAGAGAATAGCACTAGTCGATGCGGGAGCTGAGGAAGGCTTGGACCGGTTTCTCTGCATCACCTTACAGTAAACAGTTTCTATTTTGCAGTTCTGTAGGAAACTCTGTTAGAAATGTTCAGTTTCTACAGAGCTGCTGCTTCACTTCATGCTGCTTCCGGGAAACTTCCAGAGAAATTAACAGTTCCTTTGGACCCAGTGGACCCAGAAAATATAGCGTTACCGAAATATTAAACCCCTCCTCCTCCTCCTCTTCCTCCTCCTCTTCCTGCTCCTCTTCCTCCTCTTCTTCTATCAATAAAGGTGTTAGTGTGAACAGACAGATAAATGGAGTCTGTCTGAACTGAAGCACATGAACACAATCTGTCACACTCCTAAATATACTCTCAACACTGCCTCCATCCCTCCCTCCATCCCTCTTTCCATCCCTCCCTCCATCCCTCCCTCTATCCAAACATGTATCCTTCCATCCCTTCACCCCTCCTCCCTTCCACCCTCTCTCCATCCCTCCCTCCCCTCCTTTTTTCCTTCCTCCCTCAATCCTTCTTTCACTCATCCGTCCTCGCACCCCTGAGTCCTTCAACTCCTCCCTCCCTCTCTCCATCCTTCCATCCTCTCTTCCGTCCTCTCCTTCCTTTCCTCTCTCCATCCCCGTATCCTCCTCTCCCTCCTTCCATCGCTCCTTCCTCCCTCCCTCAGTCCCTGTCTCAATTCTTCTATCTCTCCTTCCTGTATCCTTCCTTCCATCCTCTCATCATCCTTCCATCCCTCGCTCCTTTTACTCTCTGTCTATCCTTCCCTGTACCTCTCTCTCTCTCTCTTTCTCTCTCTCTCTCATCCCTGTATCCTCCCCTCGATCACTCCTTCATTTCCTCCCTCCTTCCATCCATCCATCCTTGTATTCTCCCCTCATTGCTCTTTCTCTACCATCATCCATCCCTCCTTTCCTCCTTCCATCTCTCCATCTCTTTATCCTTCCTTCCCCCTCATAATCCCTCCTTGTTTCCTCCCCTCTTCCCTCCATCCCTGTATCCTTTCCTCCCTTCTTTCCTCCCTTCGTCCACCCCCGTCTCATTCCTCCCTCCCTCCTTCCATTGCATCCATCTCTCCATCCATCCATGTGTCCCTCCTTCCCTCCTTTCTTCACTGTTTCTGTATCCTTCCACCCCTCCATCCCTCTCCTCCCTTCTTTCTTCACTCCCTCCATCCCTCCTTCCTTCGATTCCCACCTCCATCCTTCTTTCCATCCCTCTATCCCCGTGTTCTCCCTTCCTTCCCTCTCCCCCTCCCACAATCCCTCAGTAAGGAAGCTCTCCTTCCTTCCTTCCTTCTTCCCTTATCTCCCTTCCTTAGTCCCTCTCTCTCCATCTTTCATTCCCTCCATCCCTCTCTCCCTCCCTCCCCTTTTTATATACTATATCTATATGAGTCAGAGCAACACATCCTCTCTCTCTCTCTCTCTCTCTCTCTCTCTCTCCCTCTCTCTCCTTTCCACCTCCTATTCTCACTCTCTCCTCCTCTCCACCTGAGCTGTGTCCCAGCTGTCAATCAAAACGGAGAGAGCGAGAGAAGGGGGGGATAGAAGAAGAGACAGATGGAGGTGAAAGACAGGCATCAGTTCTGCTGGCAGGGAGCGACTGTCTATATGAGGCATGTTGTCTATATATACTGTATAGATCAGATGGAGGGGGGGGAGCGGGGGGCGGGGGGGGGGGGGGTCGATCTGTCGCAGCCTCCTCTCTTCCACGCCGCTCTGAACGGAGGGCGAGTTTGGAGGTTTTTTT
Organism: Centroberyx affinis; assembly: GCF_046629955.1. Lineage (NCBI taxonomy): Eukaryota > Metazoa > Chordata > Actinopteri > Beryciformes > Berycidae > Centroberyx > Centroberyx affinis. The sequence goes on from NW_027283719.1 coordinate 18,963, forward strand.
TTTTTAAACCTTTATTTATCCGGGAGAGTTTTCAGCTCCGCTCCGCTTCAGTGTTATTCACTTGGTGTTTACTTTCTGTTGAAAACACAGAAGAAGAAAAAAAAATAAATAAAGGTGCCGACTGGAGCCGAAAACGGTTCTTCAGAGCGACGCCATAGAAGAAGAAGCATTTCTGCATCAGAGCGTTAGCATCAGAACGCTAAAATCAGGCTGTAAACTGTGAGATTTTGAAAGAAGTTTCCTGTTCATCGTTTCATATTACAGTTTTTTTTTTTCAATTGCTAACAAGCATCGGTCAATACTGAAGCCACTGTTTCTAAACTCTTCATACAGTCTGCATTACCAACATGCATCTTGGCCCAACAGTTAATCTCACCTCTAAAACTCAAACCACCAAAACACTTCATACATGTCTCAGAATAAGCTCGATCCACCATAACACTGCAACAATTCTCACTCAGAAAACAGACATTATGACTCATAACACACTGACCTAAAAAACACTAACAACAGGGAGCATTACATAAATGATGAACTTTTATCTTTGAAGTTTGAATGATTTTCACATAAATCAGTATTTCATTGTAGGATAAGAATCACACCTTTTCACTTTATTGACTGTACTAAAGTATATGTAACAAGAATGAATCAGAAATGCAGCAATTTGCTTCAATATCCTTTATTTTTTCTATATCTTTGCATATAGTCATTTACTTGTGAAAAATAAAAAGTTGAAACAAAAAAAAAACAAATTCCTGAAATTCCAGGACTGAAATAATAGAGTAATTACAAAAAAAACCCATCAACAACATGTACAGTGTAATCCCTCATACTGTACAGTGCTGTGGGGGTTTAGTTCCCCCTCGCTCCTGCATTTGGCCACAAGTTCTCATCACATCACATCTTCTGTCTTCTCTGGAGATGCAGCTTGGAAAGAATCTTCTGGAATGTCTGATCCAACCCTTCCTCTCCTCTCTCCCCACCAACCTGTCTTCCTTGATCCATGTTTCCAAACAAAATCATTCTGAAGCCTTTTGT